>NW_026263163.1:0-49820 GCF_947179515.1 Apodemus sylvaticus
TACATATTCTTTCGAGAGAAAACTCTCCTGTGCGTTCTCTTTGGAGGCTACATGCTTAGACATACACGCAACACCAAAGCTTTTCGAGTTACAACGTGTTGTTTAGGAAAAACAAGATAATTTCGCATGATGCGCGATTTCCTAAAAACTTGGTTTTCTGACAAATTTTGACGAAAGAAAATTCTCCTGTGGGTTCTCTTTTGAGGGTACATGTTTAGACGTACAAGCCACACCAAATCCTTTCGAGTTATATCGTGTTGTTTAGGAGATACAAGCTTATTTTGTACTATGTGTTATTTCTACTCGTAAAGTTTAAGTGTTTCCAATAAGTATGTATTTGTCTTTACTCTGCAACACTGTATTTCCTCATAATGTGGTATTCCTACATAATCTTTTGGGAGAAAACTCTCCTGTGCATTCTCTTTTGAGGCTACACGCTTAGATATACCCGCAACACCAAACCTTTTCAAGTTACATGTTGTTTAGGAAAAACAAGATAATTTCGCACGATGCGGGATTTCTTTAAAACGTGGGTTTTGACAAATTTTGACGAAGGAAAACTCTCCTGTGGGTTCTCTTTTGAGGCTACACGTTTAGACGTACACGCCACACCAAATCTTTTCGAGTTACAGCGTGTTGTTTAGGAGATACAAACTAATTTTGTACGATGCCTTATTTCTTCTCGTAAAGTTTAAGTGTTTCCAATAAGTACGTATTTGTCTTTACTCTGCAACACTGTATTTCCTTATAACGTGGTATTCTTACATATTCTTTCGAGAGAAAACTCTCCTGTGCATTCTCTTTTGAGGCTACACGCTTAGACATACACGCAACGCCAAAGCTTTTCGAGTTACAATGTGTTGTTTAGGAAAAACAAGATAATTTCGCACGATGCGGGATTTCCTTAAAACGTGGTTTTCTGACAAATTTTGACGAAAGAAAATACTCCTGTGGGTTCTCTTTTGAGGCTACACGTTTAGACGTAAACGCCACACCAAATACTTTCGAGTTAAAACGTGTTGGTTAGGACATACAAGCTAATTTTTTAAGATGCGTTATTTCTTCTCGTAAAGTTTAAATGTGTCCAATACGTACGTAATTGCCTTTACTCTGCAACACTGTATTTCCTTATAACGTGGTAATCTTGCATATTCTTTAGAGAGAAAAACTCTCCTGTGCGTTCTCTTTAGAGGCTACATGCTTAGACATACACTCAACACCAAAGCATTTCGAATTACAACCTGTTGTTTAGGAAAAACAAGATAATTTCACACGATGCGGGATTTCCTTAAAACGTGGTTTTCTGAAAAATTTTGACGAAAGAAAATTCTCCTGTGGGTTCTCTTTTGAGGCTACATGTTTAGTTGTAAACGCCACACCAAATCTTTTCGAGTTACAACGTTTTGTTTAGGAGATACAAGCTAATTTTGTACGATGCGTTATTACCTCTCGTAAAGTGTTTCCAATACTTACGTATTTGTCTTTACTCTGCAACAATGTATTTCCATATAACGTGGTATTCTTACATATTCTTTCGAGGGAAAACTCTCCTGTGCATTCTCTTTTGAGGCTACAGGCTTAGACATACACGCAACACCAAAGCTTTTCGAGTTACAACGTGTTGTTTAGGAAAAACAAGATAATTTCGCACGATGCGGGATTTCCTTAAAACGTGGTTTTCTGACAAATTTTGACGAAAGAAAATTCTCCTGTGGGTTCTCTTTTGAGGGTACACATTTAGATGTGCAAGCCACACCAAATCCTTTCGAGTTATATCGTGTTGTTTAGGAGATACAAGCTTATTTTGTACTATGTGTTATTTCTACTCGTAAAGTTTAAGTGTTTCCAATAAGTATGTATTTGTCTTTACTCTGCAACACTGTATTTCCTTATAATGTGGTATTCCTACATAATCTTTTGGGAGAAAACTCTCCTGTGCGTTTTCTTTTGAGGCTGCACGCTTAGATATACCCGCAACACCAAACCTTTTCGGGTTACAACATGTTGTTTAGGAAAAACAAGATAATTTCGCACGATGCGGGATTTCTTTAAAACGTGGATTTTGACAAATTTTGACGAAAGAAAACTCTCCTGTGGGTTCTCTTTTGAGGCTACACGTTTAGACGTACACGCCACACCAAATCTTTTCGAGTTACAGCGTGTTATTTAGGAGATACAAACTAATTTTGTACGATGCCTTATTTCTTCTCGTAAAGTTTAAGTGTTTCCAATAAGTACGTATTTGTCTTTACTCTGCAACACTGTATTTCCTTATAACGTGGTATTCTTACATATTCTTTCGAGAGAAAACTCTCCTGTGCATTCTCTTTTGAGGCTACACGCTTAGACATACACGCAACACCAAAGCTTTTCGAGTTACAATGTGTTGTTTAGGAAAAACAAGATAATTACGCACGATGCGGGATTTCCTTAAAACGTGATTTTCTGACAAATTTTGACGAAAGAAAATACTCCTGTGGGTCCTCTTTTGAGGCTACACGTTTAGACGTACACGCCACACCTAATCCTTTCGAGTTAAAACGTGTTGTTTAGGAGATACAAGCTAATTTTTTAAGATGCGTTATTTCTTCTCGTAAAGTTTAAATGTGTCCAATACGTACGTAATTGCCTTTACTCTGCAACACTGTATTTCCTTATAACGTGGTAATCTTGCATATTCTTTAGAGAGAAAAACTCTCCTGTGCGTTCTCTTTAGAGGCTACATGCTTAGACATACACGCAACACCAAAGCATTTTGAATTACAACCTGTTGTTTAGGAAAAACAAGATAATTTCACACGATGCGGGATTTCCTTAAAACGTGGTTTTCTGAAAAATTTTGACGAAAGAAAATTCTTCTGTGGGTTCTCTTTTGAGGCTACATGTTTAGTTGTAAAGGCCACACCAAATCTTTTCGAGTTACAACGTTTTGTTTAGGAGATACAAGCTAATTTTGTACGATGCGTTATTACCTCTCGTAAAGTGTTTCCAATACGTACGTATTTGTCTTTACTCTGCAACAATGTATTTTCATATAACGTGGTATTCTTACATATTCTTTCGAGAGAAAACTCTCCTGTGCATTCTCATTTGAGGCTACACGCTTAGACATACACGCAACACCAAAGCTTTTCGAGTTACAACGTGTTGTTTAGGAAAAACAAGATAATTTCGCACGATGCGGGATTTCCTTAAAACATGGTTTTCTGACAAATTTTGACCAAAGAAAATACTCCTGTGGGTTCTCTTTTGAGGCTACACGTTTAGACGTACACGCCACACCAAATACTTTCGAGTTAAAACGTGTTGGTTAGGACATACAAGCTAATTTTTTAAGATGCGTTATTTCTTCTCGTAAAGTTTAAATGTGTCCAATACGTACGTAATTGCCTTTACTCTGCAACACTGTATTTCCTTATAACGTGGTAATCTTGCATATTCTTTAGAGAGAAAAACTCTCCTGTGCGTTCTCTTTAGAGGCTACATGCTTAGACATACACGCAACACCAAAGCATTTCGAATTACAACCTGTTGTTTAGGAAAAACAAGATAATTTCACACGATGCGGGATTTCCTTAAAACGTGGTTTTCTGAAAAATTTTGACGAAAGAAAATTCTCCTGTGGGTTCTCTTTTGAGGCTATATGTTTAGTTGTAAAGGCCACACCAAATCTTTTCGAGTTACAACGTTTTGTTTAGGAGATACAAGCTAATTTTGTACGATGCGTTATTACCTCTCGTAAAGTGTTTCCAATACGTACGTATTTGTCTTTACTCTGCAACAATGTATTTCCATATAACGTGGTATTCTTACATATTCTTTCGAGAGAAAACTCTCCTGTGCATTCTCTTTTGAGGCTACACGCTTAGACATACACGCAACACCAAAGCTTTTCGAGTTACAACGTGTTGTTTAGGAAAAACAAGATAATTTCGCACGATGCGGGATTTCCTTAAAACGTGGTTTTCTGACAAATTTTGACGAAAGAAAATTCTCCTGTGGGTTCTCTTTTGAGGGTACACGTTTAGACGTACAAGCCACACCAAATCCTTTCAAGTTATATCGTGTTGTTTAGGAGATACAAGCTTATTTTGTACTATGTGTTATTTCTACTCATAAAGTTTAAGTGTTTCCAATAAGAATGTATTTGTCTTTACTCTGCAACACTGTATTTCCTTATAATGTGGTATTCCTATATAATCTTTTGGGAGAAAACTCTCCTGTGCGTTCTCTTTTGAGGCTACACGCTTAGATATACCCGCAACACCAAACCTTTTCGGGTTACAACATGTTGTTTAGGAAAAACAAGATAATTTCGCACGATGCGGGATTTCTTTAAAACGTGGGTTTTGACAAATTTTGACGAAAGAAAACTCTCCTGTGGGTTCTCTTTTGAGGCTACACGTTTAGACGTACACGCCACACCAAATCCTTTCGAGTTACAGCGTGTTGTTTAGGAGATACAAACTAATTTTTTACGATGCCTTATTTCTTCTCGTAAAGTTTAAGTGTTTCCAAAAAGTACGTATTTGTCTTTACTCTGCAACACTGTATTTCCTTGTAACGTGGTATTCTTACATATTCTTTCGAGAGAAAACTCTCCTGTGCATTCTCTTTTGAGGCTACACGTGTAGACATACACGCAACACCAAAGCTTTTCGAGTTACAATGTGTTGTTTAGGAAAAACAAGATAATTTCGCACGATGCGGGATTTCCTTAAAACGTGGTTTTCTGACAAATTTTGACGAAATAAAATACTCCTGAGGGTTCTCTTTTGAGGCTACACGTTTAGACGTACACGCCACACCAAATCCTTTCGAGTTAAAACGTGTTGGTTAGGAGATTCAAGCTAATTTTTTAAGATGCGTTATTTCTTCTCGTAAAGTTTAAATGTGTCCAATATGTATGTAATTGCCTTTACTCTGCAACACTGTATTTCCTTATAACGTGTTAATCTTGCATATTCTTTAGAGAGAAAAACTCTCCTGTGCGTTCTCTTTAGAGGCTACATGCTTAGACATACACGCAACACCAAAGCATTTCAAATTACAACCTGTTGTTTAGGAAAAACAAGATAATTTCACACGATGCGGGATTTCCTTAAAACGTGGTTTTCTGAAAAATTTTGACGAAAGAAAATTCTCCTGTGGGTTCTCTTTTGAGGCTACATGTTTAGTTGTAAACGCCACACCAAATCTTTTCGAGTTACAACGTTTTGTTTAGGAGATACAAGCTAATTTTGTACGATGCGTTATTACCTCTTGTAAAGTGTTTCCAATACGTACTTATTTGTCTTTACTCTGCAACAATGTATTTCCATATAACGTGGTATTCTTACATATTCTTTCGAGAGAAAACTCTCCTGTGCATTCTCTTTTGAGGCTACACGCTTAGACATACACGCAACACCAAAGCTTTTCGAGTTACAACGTGTTGTTTAGGAAAAACAAGATAATTTCGCACGATGCAGGATTTCCTTAAAACGTGGTTTTCTGACAAATATTGACGAAAGAAAATTGTCCTGTGGTTCTCCTTTGAGGCTACACGTTAGACGTACACACCACACCAAATCTTTTCGAGTTATAACGTGTTGTTTAGGAGATACAAACTAATTTTGTATGATGCCTTATTTCTTCTCGTAAAGTTTAAGTGTTTCCAATAAGTATGTACTTGTCTTTACTCTGCAACACTGTATTTACTTATAACGTGGTATTCTTACATATTCTTTCGAGAGAAAACTCTCCTGTGTGTTCTCTTTTGAGGCTACACGATTAAACATACACGCAACACCAAAGCTTTTCGAATTACAATTTGTTGTTTAGGAAAAACAAGATAATTTAGCACGATGCGGGATTTCCTTAAAATGTGGTTTTCTGACAAATTTTGACGAATGAAAATACTCCTGTGGGTTCTCTTTTGAGGCTACACGTTTAGATGTACACACCACACCAAATCTTTTCGAGTTACAACGTGTTGTTTAGGAGATACAAGCTAATTTTGTACGATGCGTTATTTCTTCTCATAAAGTTTAAATTTTTCCAATACATACGTATTTGCCTTTACTCTGCAACACTGTATTTCCTTATAACGTGGTATTTTTGCATATTCTTTTGAGAGAAAATTCTCCTGTGCGTTCTCTTTCGAGGCTACATGCTTAGACATACACGCAACACCAAAGCTTTTCGAATTACAACCTGTTGTTTAGGAAAAACAAGATAATTTCGCACGATGCGGATTTCCTTAAAACGTGGTTTTCTGAAAATTTTGACGAAAGAAAATTCTCCTGTGGGTTCTCTTTTGAAGCTACATGTTTAGTTGTAAACGCCACACCAAATCTTTTCGAGTTACAACGTGTTGTTTAGGAGACAAAAGCTAATTTTGTACGATGCATTATTACTTCTTGTAAAGTGTTTCCAATACTTATGTGTTTGTCTTTACTCTGCAACACTTATTTCCTTATAACGTGGTATTCTTACATATTCTTTCGAGAGAAAACTCTCCTGTGCGTTCTCTTTTGAGGCTACACGCTTAGACATACACGCAACACCAAAGCTTTTCGAATTACAACGTGTTGTTTAGGAAGAACAAAATAATTTCTCACGATGCGGGATTTCCTTAAAACGTGGTTTTCTGACAAATTTTGACGAAAGAAAATTGTCCTGTGGTTCTCTTTTGAGGCTACACGTTTAGACGTACACGCCACACCAAATCTTTTCGAGTTACAACGTGTTGTTTAGGAGATACAAGCTAATTTTGTATGATGCTTTATTTCATCTCTCTAATTTTAAGGGTTTCCAATATGTAAGTATTTGTCTTTATTCTGCAACATTGTACTTCCTTATAACGTGGTATTCTTACATATTCTTTCGAGAGAAAACTCTTCTGTGTGTTCTCTTTTGAGGCTACATGCTTAGACATACACACAACACCAAAGCTTTTCGAGTTACAACGCGTTGTTTAGGAAAAACAAGATAATTTCGCACGATGCTGGATTTCCTTAATACGTGGTTTTCTGACAAATTTTTACCAAAGAAAATTCTCCTGTGGGTTTTCTTTTGAGGCTACACATTTAGACGTACACGCCACACCAAATGTTTTCGAGTTACAACGTGTTGTTTAGGAGATACAAACTAATTTTTTACAATGCGTTATTTCTTCTCATAAAGTGTTTCCAATAAGTACGTATTTGTCTTTACTCTGCAACACTGTATTTCCTTATTACGTGGCATTCTTACATATTCTTTCGAGAGAAAACTCTCCTGTGCGTTCTCTTTTGAGGCTACATGCTTAGACATACACGCAACACCAAAGCTTTTCGAATTACAACGTGTTGTTTAGGAAAAACAAGATACTCTCTCACGATAATTTTGCACGATGCAGGATTTCCTTAAAACGTGGTTTTCTGAAAATTTTGACGAAAGAAAATTCTCCTATGGGTTCTCTTTTGAGGCTACACGTTTAGGCGTACACTCCACACCAAGTCATTTCAAGTTACAACGTGTTGTTTAGGAGATACGAGCTAATTTTGTACGATGCTTTATTTCATCTCTTAAAGTTTAAGGGTTTCCAATACGTACGTATTTGTCTTTACTCTGCAACACTGTATTTCCTTATAACGTGGTATTCTTACATATTCTTTCGAGAGAAAACTCTCCTGTGTGTTCTCTTTTGAGGCTATACACTGAGACATACACGCAACACAACAGCTTTTTGAGTTACAACGTGTTGTTTAGGAAAAACAAGATAAATTCGCACAATGCAGGATTTCCTTAATACGTGTTTTTCTGACAAATTTGACAAAAGAAAATTCTCCTGTGGGTTCTCTTTTGAGGCTACACGTTTAGACGTACACGCCACATCAAATCTTTTCGAGTTACAACGTGTTGTTTAGGAGATACAAGCTAATTTTGTACAATGCGTTATTTCTTCTCGTAAAGTGTTTCCAATACGTACGTATTTGTCTTTACTCTGCAACACTGTATTTCCTTATAACGTGGTATTCTTACAAATTCTATCGAGAAAATACTCTCCTTTGCGTTCTCTTTTGAGGCTACGCGCTTAGACATACACGCAACACCAAAACTTTTCGAGTTACAACTTGTTGTTTAGGAAAAAGAAGATAATTTTGCACGATGAGGGATTTCCTTAAAACGTGGTTTTCTCACATATTTTGACGATAGAAAATTCTCCTGTCGGTTCTCTTTTGAGGCTACACGTTTAGACGTACATGCCACACCAAATCCTTTCGAGTTACAACCTGTTGTTTAGGAGATACAAGCTAATTTAGTATGATGCGTTATTTCTTCTTGTAAAGTGTTTCCAATACATACGCTTTTGTCTTTACTCTGCAACACTGTATTTCCTTATAACGTGGTATTCTTACATATTCTTTCGAGAGAAAACTCTCCTGTGCGTTCTCCTTTGAGTCTACACACTTAGCCATACACGCAACACAGAAGATTTTCGAGTTACAACGTGTTGTTTAGGAAAAACTAGATAATTTCTCACGATGCGAGATTTCGTTAAAACGTGGTTTCTGACAAATTTTGATGTACGAAAATTCTACTGTCGGTTCTCTTTTGAGGCTACATGTTTAGACGTACATGTCACATGAAATCTTTTCGAGTTACAACGTGTTGTTTAGGAGATACAAGCCAATTTTGTACAATGCTTTATTTCTGCTCTTAAAGTGTTTCCAATATGTACGTATTTGTCTTCTCTCTGCAACACTGTATTTCCTTATAACGTGGTATTCTTACATATTCTTTCGAGAGAAAAAACTCTCCTGTGCATTCCCTTTTGAGGCTACACACTTAGACATACACGCAACACCAAAGATTTTCGAGTTACAACTTGTTGTTTAGGAAAACAAGATAATTTTGTAGGATGTGGGATTTCGTTAAAACGTGGTTTTCTGACAAATTTTGAAGAAAGAAAATTCTACAGTGGTTTCTCTTTTGAGGCTTCACTTTTAGACGTACACGCCAAACCAAATGTTTTCGAGTTTCCACTTGTTGTTTAGGAGATACAAGCTAATATTGTATGATGCGTAATTTCTTCTCGTAAAGTGTTTCCAATATGTACTTTTTGTCTTTACTTTGCAACACTGTATTTCCTTATAACGTTGTATTCCTACATGTTCTTTCGAGAGAAAACTCTCCTGTTCATTCTCTTTTGAAGCTACACGCTTAGACATACACGCAACACCAAAGCTTTTCGAGTTACAACGTGTTGTTTAGGAAAAACAAGATAATTTCGGAGGATGCGGGATTTCCTTAAAACGTGGTTTTCTGACAAATTTTGACGAAAGAAAATTCCCCTTTGTGTTCTCTTTTGAGGCTACACGTTTAGACGTACACGCCAAACCAAAACTTTTCGAGTTACCACGTGTTGTTTAGGAGATACAAGCTAATTTTGTTCGATGCTTTGTTTCTTCTCGTAAAGTGTTCCCAATATATACTTATTTGTCTTTACTCTGCAAAATTGTATTTCCTAATAACGTGGTATTCTTACATATTCTTTCGAGAGAAAACCCTCCTGTGCCTTCTCTTTTGAGGCTCCATGCTTACACATACACGCAACACGAAAGCTTTTCGAGTTACAACATGTTGTTTAGGAAAAAGAAGATGATATCGCACGATGCGGGATTTCATTAAAACGTAGTTTTCTGAAAAATTTTGACGAAAGAAAATTCTCCTGTGGGTTCTCTTTTGAGGCTATACGTTTAGACGTACACGCCACACCAAATCTTTTCGAGTTACAACCTGTTGTTTAGAAGATACAAGCTAATTTTGTAAGATGCGTTAATTCTTCTCGTAAGGTGTTTCCAATACGTAAGTATTTGTCTTTACTCTGCAACACTGTATTTCCTTATAACGTGGTATTCTTACATATTCTTTCGAGAGAAAACTATCCTGTGCGTTCCCTTTTGAGGTTACACACTTAGACATACAGGCAACACCAAAGCTTTTCGAGTTACAACGTGTTGTTTATGAATAAAAAGATAATTTCGCACGATGTGGGATTTCCTTAAAACATGGTTTTCTAACAAATTTTGACAAAAGAATATTCTCCTGTGGGTTCTCTTTTGACGCTAAACGTATAGACGTGCACGCCACACCAAATCCTTTCGAGTTACCACGTTTTGTTTAGGAGATACAAGCTAATTTTGCATGATGTGTTATTTCTTCTCGTAAAGTGTTTCCAAAACGTACGTATTTGTCTTTCTCTGCAACACTGTATTTCCTTATAACGTGGTATTCTTACATATTCTTTCGAGGAAAAACTCTCCTGTGCATTCTCTTTTGAGGCTACACGCTTAGACATACACGCAACACCAAGGCTTTTCGAGTTACAACGTGTTGTTTAGGAAAAACAAGATTATTTCGCACGATGCGAGATTTCCATAAAACGTGGTTTTCTGAAAAATTTTGACGAAAAAAGTTTTCCTGTGGGTTCTCTTTTGAGACTACACGTGTAGAGGTACGAGCCACACCAAATCTTTTCGAGTTACAACGTGTTGTTTAGGAGATACAAGCTAATTTTGTACGATGCGTTATTTCTTCTCTTAAAGTGTTTCCAATACGTACTTAGTTGTCTTTACTCTGCAACACCGTATTTCCTTATAAGGTGGTATTCCAACATATTCTTTCGAGAGAAAACTTTTCTGTGCGTTCTCTTTTGAGGCTACACGCTTAGAAATACACGCAACCCCAAAGCTTTTCGATTTACAACGTGTTGTTTGGAAAAACAAGATAATTTCGCACGATGCGAGATTTTCTTAAAACGTGGTTTCTGACAAATTTTGATGAAAGAAAATTCTCCTGTGGGTTCTCTTTTGAGGCTACACGTTTAGACGTACACATCACACCAAATCTTTTCGAGTTATAACGTGTTGTTTAGGAGATACAAGCTAATTTTGTATGATGCGTTATTTCTTCTCCTAAAGTGTTTCCAATACATATGTATTTTTGTTGACTCTACAACACTGTATTTCCTTATAACGTGGTATTCTTACCTATTCTTTTGAAAGAAAACTCTCCTGTGCCTTCTCTTTTGAGGCTCCACGCTTAGACATACACGCAACACTAAAGCTTTTCGAGTTACAACATGTTGTTTAGGAAAAAGAAGATGATTTCGCACGATGCGGGATTTCCTTAATACGTGGTTTTCTGAAAAATTTTAACGAAAGAAAATTCTCCTGTGGGTTCTCTTTTGAGGCTACACGTTTAGACGTACACACCACACCAAATCCTTTCGAGTTACCACGTGTTGTTTAGGAGATACAAGATAATTTTTTAAGATGCATTATTTCTTCTCGTAAAGTGTTTCCAATACGTACGTGTTTGTCTTTACACTGCAAAACTGTATTTTCTTATAACGTTGTATTCTTACATGTTTTTTCGAGAGAAAACTCTCCTGTGCGTTCTCTTTAGAGGCTACACGCTTAGACATACACGCAACACCAAAGCTTTTCGAGTTACAACGTGTTGTTTAGGAAAAACAAGATAATTTTGCATGATGCGGGATTTCCTTAAAACGTGGTTTTCTGACAAATTTTGGCGAAAGAAAGTTCTCATGTGGGTTCTCTTTTGAGGCTACACGTGTAAACGTACGAGCCTCACCAAATCTTTTCGAGTTCCAACGTGTTGTTTAGGAGATACAAGCTAATTTTGTACGACACGTTATTTCTTCTCTTAAAGTGTTTCCAATACGTACGTATTTGTCTTTACTCTGCAACACTGTATTTCCTTATAACGTAGTATTCTTACATATTCTTTCGAGAGAAAACTCTCCTGGGTGTTCTCTTTTGAGGCTACATGCTTAGACATACACGCAACAGCAAAGGTTTTCGAGTTACAATGTGTTGTTTAGGAAAAATAAGATAATTTCGCACGATGCGAGATTTCCTTAAAACGTGGTTTCTGACAAATTTTGATGAAAGAAAATTCTCCTGTCGGTTCTCTTTTGAGGCTACACGTTTAGACGTACACCTCACACCAAATCTTTTCGAGTTACAACGTGTTGTTTAGGAGATACAAGCTAATTTTGTACGATGCGTTATTTCTTCCCATAAAATATTTCCAATTTGTACTTATTTGTCTTTACTCTGCAAAATTGTATTTCCGTATAATGTGGTATTCTTACATATTCTTTCGAGAGAAAACTCTTCTGTGCCTTCTCTTTTCAGTCTCCACACTTAGACATACACGCAACACCAAAGCTTTTCGAGTTACAACATGTTGTTTAGGAAAAAGATGATTTCGCACGATGCGGGATTTCCTTAAAACGTGGTTTTCTGAAAAATTTTGACGAAAGAAAATTTTCCTGTGGGTTCTCTTTTGAGGCTACACGTTTAGACGTACACGCTACAGCAAATCTTTTCGAGTAACAATGTGTTGTTTAGGAGATTCAAGCTAATTTTGTACTATGCGTTAATTCTTCTCGTAAAGTTTTTCCAATATGTAAGTATTTGTCTTTACTCTGCAACACTGTATTTCCTTATAACGTGGTATTCTTACATATTCTTTCGAGAGAAAACTATCCTGTGCGTTCCCTTTTGAGGCTACACACTTAGATATACAGGCAACACCAAAGCTTTTCGAGGTACAACGTGTTGCTTATGAAAAACAAGATAATTTCGCACAATGCGGGATTTCCTTAAAACGTGGTTTTCTGACAAATTTTGAAGAAAGAAAATTCTCCTGTGGTTTCTCTTTTGAGGTTGCACGTGTAGACGTACGAGCCTCACCAAATCTTTTCGACTTCCAACGTGTTGTTTAGGAGATACAAACTAATTTTGTACGACACGTTATTTCTTCTCTTAAAGTGTTTCCAATACGTACGTATTTTTCTTTACTCTGCAACACTGTATTTCCTTATAACGTAGTATTCTTACATATTCTTTCGAGAGAAAACTCTCCTGGGTGTTCTCTTTTGAGGCTACATGCTTAGACATACACGTAACAGCAAAGGTTTTCGAGTTACAATGTGTTGTTTAGGAAAAATAAGATAATTTCGCACGATGCGAGATTTCCTTAAAATGTGGTTTCTGACAAATTTTGATGAAAGAAAATTCTCCAGTGGGTTCTCTTTTGAGGCTACACGTTTAGACGTACACCTCACACCAAATCTTTTCGAGTTACAACGTGTTGTTTAGGAGATACAAGCTAATTTTGTACGATGCTTTATTTCTTCCCGTAACATATTTCCAATTTGTACTTATTTGTCTTTACTCTGCAAAATTGTATTTCCGTATAATGTGGTATTCTTACATATTCTTTCGAGAGAAAACTCTTCTGTGCCTTCTCTTTTCAGGCTCCACACTTAGACAAACACGCAACACCAAAGCTTTTCGAGTTACAACATGTTGTTTAGGAAAAAGATGATTTCGCACAATGCGGGATTTCCTTAAAACGTGGTTTTCTGAAAAATTTTTACGAAAGAAAATTCTCCTGTGGGTTCTCTTTTGAGGCTACACGTTTAGACGTACACGCTACAGCAAATCTTTTCGAGTAACAATGTGTTGTTTAGGAGATTCAAGCTAATTTTGTACTATGCGTTAATTCTTCTCGTAAAGTTTTTCCAATATGTAAGTATTTGTCTTTACTCTGCAACACTGTATTTCCTTATAACGTGGTATTCTTACATATTCTTTCGAGAGAAAACTATCCCGTGCGCTCCCTTTTGAGGCTACACACTTAGATATACAGGCAACACCAAAGCTTTTCGAGGTACAACGTGTTGTTTATGAAAAACAAGATAATTTCGCACGATGCGGGATTTCCTTAAAACGTGGTTTTCTGACAAATTTTGAAGAAAGAAAATTCTCCTGTGGGTTCTCTTTTGAGGCTACACGTTTAGACGTACACACCACACCAAATCCTTTCGAATTACCACGTGTTGTTTAGGAGGTACAAGCAAATTTTGTACGATGCAATATTTCTTCTCGTAAAGTTTTTCCAATACGTACGTATTTGTCTTTACTCTGCAACACTGTATTTCCTTATAATGTTGTATTCTTACAATTTCTTTCGAGAGAAAACTCTCCTGTGCGTTCTCTTTAGAGGCTCCATGCTTACACATACACGCAACACCAAAGCTTTTCGAGTTATAACGTTTTGTTTAGCAAAAAGAAGATGATTTCGCACGATACGGGATTTCCTTAAAACGTGGTTTTCTGACAAATTTTGAAGAAAGAAAATTCTCCTGTGGGTTCTCTTTTGAGGCTACATGTTTAAATGAACACGCCACACCAAATCTTTTCGAGTTACAATGTGTTGTTTTGGAGATACAAGCTAATTTTGTACGATGCGTTAATTCCTCTCCTAAAGTGTTTCCAATATGTACTTATTTGTCTTTACTCTGCAAAATTGTATTTCCTTATAACGTGGTATTCTTACATATTCTCTTGAGAGAAAACTCTCCTGTGCCTTCTCTTTTGAGGCTCCATGCTTACACATACACGCAACACCAATGCTTTTCTAGTTACAACATGTTGTTTAGGAAAAAGAAGGTGATTTCGCACGATGCGGAATTTCCTTAAAACGTGGTTTTCTGAAAAATTTTGAAGAAAGAAAATTCTCCTGTGGGTTCTCTTTTGAGGCTACACGTTTAGACGTACACACCACACCAAAAGTTTCGAGTTACAACTTGTTGTTTAGGAGATACAACCTAATTTTGTACTATGCATTAATTCTTCTCGTAAAGTGTTTCCAATACATACGTGTTTGTCTTTACTCTGCAACACTGTATTTCCTTATAACGTGGTATTCTTACATATTCTTTCGAGAGAAAACTCTCCAGTGCGTTCTCTTTTGAGGGTACATGCTTAGACAAACACTCAACACCAGAGCTTTTCGAGTTAAAACGTGTTGTTTAGGAAAAAATAGATAATTTCGCTCGATGCGAGATTTCCATAAAACGTGGTTTCTGACAAATTTTGATGAAAGAAAATTCTCCTGTGGGTTCTCTTTTGAGGCTACACGTTTAGACGTACACGTCACACCAAATCTTTTCGAGTTACAACGTGTTGTTTAGGAGATACAAGCTAATTTTGTATGATGCGTTATTTCTTCTCATAAAGTGATTCCAATATGTACTTAATTGCCTTTACTCTGCAAAATTGTATTTCTTTATAGCGTGGTATTCTTACATATTCTTTCGAGAGAAAACTCTCCTGAGCGTTCTCTTTTGAGGCTCCACGCTTAGACATACAGGCAACACCAAAGCTTTTCGAGTTACAACATGTTGTTTAGGAAAAAGAAGATGATTTGGCACCATGCGGGATTTCCTTAAAACGTGGTTTTCTGAAAAATTTTAACGAAAGAAATTTCTCCTGTGGGTTCTCTTTTGAGGGTACACGTTTAGACGTACACGCCACACCAAATCTTTTCGAGTTACAACGTGTTGTTTAGGAAATACAAGCTAATTTTGTACTGTGCTTTAATTCTTCTCGTAAAGTGTTTCCAATACGTACGTGTTTGTCTTTACTCTGCAACACTGTATTTCCTTATAACTTGGTATTCTTACATATTCTTTTGAGAGAAAACTCTCCTGTGGGTTCTCCTTTGAGGCTACATGCTTAGACATACACATAACGCCAGAGCCTTTCGAGTTACAACGTGTTGTTTAGGGAAAACAAGATAGTTTCGTACGATGCGAGATTTCCTTAAAACGTGGATTCTGATAAATTTTGATGAAAGAAAATTCTCCTGTGGGTTCTCTTTTGAGGCTACACGTTTAGACGTACACGTCACACCAAATCTTTTCGAGTTACAACGTGTTGTTTAGGAGATACAAGCTAATTTTTTATGATGCGTTATTTCTTCTCGTAAAGTGTTTCCAATATGTACTTATTTGACTTTACTCTGCAAAATTGCACTTCCTTATAACGTGGTATTCTTACATATTCTTTCGAGAGAAAACTCTCCTGTGCCTTCTCTTTTGAGGCTCCGTGCTTAGACATACACGCAAGACTAAAGCTTTTCGAGTTACAACATGTTGTTTAGGAAAAAGAAGATGATGTTGCACGATGCGGGATTTCCTAAATACGTGGTTTTCTGAAAAATTTTAACAAAAGAAAATTCTCCTGTGTGTTCTCTTTTGAGGCTACACGTTTAGACGTACACGCCACACCAAATCTTTTCGAATTACAACGTGTTGTTTAGGAGATATAAGCTAATATTTTATGATGCGCTAATTCTTCTCGTAAAGTGTTTCCAATATGTACGTATTTGTCTTTACTCTGCCACACTGTATTTCCTTATAACGTGGTATTCTTACATAATCTTTCGAGAGAAAACTATCCTGGGCATTCCCTTTTGAGGCTACACACTTAGACATACAGGCAACACCAAAGCGTTTCGAGTTACAACGTGTTGTTTATGAAAAACAAGATAACTTCGCACGATGCAGGATTTCCTTAAATCGTGGTTTTCTGACAAATTTTGACGAAAGAAAATTCTCCTGTGGGTTCTCTTTTGAGGCTACGCATTTAGACGTACACGTCACACCAAATCCTTTCGAGTTACCACGTGTTGTTTAGGAGATACAAGCTAATTTTGTACGATGCGTTATTTCTTCTTGCAAAGTGTTTCCAATACATATGTATTTGTCTTTACTCTTCAACACTGTATTTCCTTATAACGTTGAATTCTTACGTGTTCTTTCGAGAGAAAACTCTCCTGTGCCTTCTCTTTTGAGGTTCCACGCATAGACCTACACGCAACACCAAAGCTTTTCGAGTTACAACATGTTGTTTAGGAAAAAGAAGATGATTTGGCATGATGCGGGATTTCCTTAAAACGTGGTTTTCTGAAAAATTTTGACGAAAGAAAATTCTCCTGTGGGTTCTCATTTGAGGCTACACGTTTAGTTATACATGCCACACCAAATCTTTTCGAGTTACAACGTGTTGTTAAGGAGATACACGCTAATTTTGTAAGACGCGTTAATTCTGTTAGTAAAGTGTTTCCTATACGTACGTATTTGTCTTTACTCTGCAACACTGTATTTCCTTATTCGTGGTATTCTTACATATTCTTTCGAGAGAAAACTATCCTGTGTGTTCCCTTTTGAGGCTACACACTAAGACATACATGCAACACCAAAGCTCTTCGAGTTACAACGTGTTGTTTAGGAAAAACAAGATAATTTCGCACGATGCGGGATTTCCTGAAAACGTGATTTTCTGAAAAATTTTGATGAAAGAAAATTCTCCTATGGGATCTCTTCTGAGGCTACACCTTTAGACATACATGCCACACCAATTCTTTTCGAGTTACAACGTGTTGTTTAGGAGATACAAGCCAATTTTGTACGATGCATTATTTCTTCTCATAAAGTGTTTCCAATACTTATGTATTTGTCTTTACTCTGCAACATTCGGTATTTCTTCTCGCATGGTAAAACATTAGCTTGTATCTCCTAAACAACACGTTGTAACTCGAAAAGATTTGTTGTGGCATTTAAATCTAAACGTGTAGCCTCAAAAGTGAACCCACAGGAGAATTTTCTTTCGTCAAAATTTTCCAGAAAACCACGTTTTATGGAAATCCCGCATCGTGCGAAATTATCTTGTTTTTCCTAAACAACACCTTGTACCTCGAAAAGTTTTGGTGTTGCGTGTATGTCTAAGCGTGTAGCCTCAAAAGAGAACGCACAGGAGAGTTTTCTCTCGAAAGAATATATAAGAATACCACGTTATATGGAAATACAGTGTTGCAGAGTAAAGACAAATATGTACGTATGGAAACACTTTACGAGAGGAAAAAACTCATGGTAAAAAATTAGCTTGTACCTCCTAAACAACACGTTGTAACTCGAAAAGATTTGGTGTGGTGTTTACATCTAAACGTGTAGCCTCAAAAGAGAACCCACAGGAGAATTTTCTTTCGTCAAAATTTGTCAGAAAACCACCTTTTAAGGAAATCCCGCATCGTGCAAAATTATCTTGTTTTTCCTAAACAACACGTTGTAACTCAAAAAGGTTTTGTGTTGCGTGTATGTCTACGCGTGTAGCCTCAGAAGAGAACGCACAGAAGAGTTTTCTCTCGAAAGAATATGTAAGAATACCACGTTATAAGGAAATACACTGTTGCAGAGTAAAGACAAATAGGTACTTATTGGAAACACTTTACGAGAAGAAATAATGTATCGTACAAAATTAGCTTGTATCTCCTAAACAACACGTTGTAACTCGAAAAGATTTGGTGTGGCGTGTACGTCTAAACATGTAGCCTCAAAAGGGAACCCACAGGAGAATTTTCTTTCGTCAAAATTTGTCAGACAACCACGTTTTAAGGAAATCCCGCATCGTGCGAAATTATTTTGTTTTTCCAAAACAACACGTTGTAACTCGACAAGCTTTGGTGTTGCGTGTATGTCTAAGCATGTAGCCTCAAAAGAGAACGCACAGGAGAGGTTTCTCTCGAAAGAATATGTAAGAAAACCACGATATATGGAAATACAGTGTTGCAGAGTAAAGACAAATATGTACGTATTGGAAACACTTTACGAGAAGAAATAACGCATGGTATAAAATTAGCTTGTATCTCCTAAACAACACGTTGTGACTCAAAAGGATTTGATGTGGTGTTTACAACAACGCGTTGTAACTCGAAAAGATTTGGTGTGGCGTGTAGCCTCAAAAGAGAACCCACAGGAGAATTTTCTTTCGTCAAAATTTGTCAGAAAACCACGTATTAAGGAAATCCCGCATCGTGCGAAATTATCTTGTTTTTCCTAAACAACACGTTGTGACTCAAATAGCTTTGGTGCTGCGTGTATGTCTAAGCGTGTAGCCTCAAAAGAGAACGCACAGGAGAGTTTTCTCTAGAAAGAATATGAAAGAATACCACGTTATAAGGAAATACAGTGTTGCAGAGTAAAGACAGATGCATACATATTGGAAACACTTTACGAGAAGAAATAATGCATCGTACAAAATTAGCTTGTATTTACTAAAAAGCACGTTGTAACTCGAAAAGATTTGGTGTGGCATGTACCTCTAAACGTGTAGCATCTAAAGAGAATACACTGGAGAATTTTCTTTGGTCAAAATTTGTCAGAAAACCACATTTTAAGGAAATCCCGCATCGTGCGAAATTATCTTGTTTTTCCTAAACAACAAGTTGTAACTCGAAAAGCTTTGGTGTAGCGTGTATGTCTAAGCGTGTAGCCTCAAAAGAGAATGCACAGGAGAGTTTTCTCTCGAAAGAATATGTAAGAATACCAAGTTATAAGGAAATACAGTGTTGCAGAATAAAGACAATTACATATGTATTGGAAACACTTTACCAGACGAAATACCGCATCGTACAAAATTAGCTTGTTTCTCCTAAACAACACGTCGTAACTCGAAAAGATTTGGTGTGGCGTGTACGTCTAAAAGTGTAGCCTTATAAGAGAGCCCACAGTAGAATTTTCTTTGGTCAAAATTTGTCAGAAAACCACGTTTTAAGGAAATCCCACATCGTGCGAAATTATCTTGTTTTTCCTAAACAACACGTTGTAACTCAAAAAGCTTTGGTATTGGGTGTATGTCTAAGAATGTAGCCTCAAAAGAGAAAGCACAGGAGAGTTTTCTCTCGAAAGAATATGTAGGAATACTACGTTATATGGAAAAACAGTGTTACAGAGTAAAGACAATTATGTACGTATTTGAAACACTTTACGAGAAGAAATAATGCATGGGAAAAAATTAGCTTGTATCTCCTAAACAACACGTAGTAACTCGAAAGGATTTGGTGTGGTGTTTACATCTAAAGGTGTAGCCTCAAAAGAGAACCCACAGGAGAATTTTCTTTCGTCAAAATTTTTTCAGAAAACCACGTTTTAAGGAAATCCGGCATCGTGTGAAATTATCTGGTTTTTCCTAAACAACACGTTGTAACTCGAAAAGCTTTGGTTTTGCATGTATGTCTAAGCGTGTAGCCTCAAAAGAGAACGCACAAGAGAGTATTCTCTCGAAAGAATATGTAAGAATACCACGTTATAAGGACATACAGTGTTGCAGAGTAAAGACAGATACATACATATTGGAAACACTTTATGAGAAGGAATGATACATCGTACAAAATTAGCTTGTATTTCCTAAACAACACGTTGTAACGCGAAAAGATTTTGTGTGGTGTGTACGTTGAAACGTGTAGCCTCAAAAGAGAACCCACAGGAGAATTTTCTTTCGTCAAAATATGTCAGAAAACCACGTTTTAAGGAAATCCCACATCGTGCGAAATTATCTTGTTTTTCCTAAACAACACGTTGTAACTCGAAAAGCTTTGGTGTAAACAACACGTTGTAACTCGAAAAGATTTGGTGTGGTGTTTACATCTAAACGTGTAGCATCAAAAGAGAACCCTCAGGAGAATTTTCTTTCCTCAAATTTTTTTCAGAAAACCACGTTTTAAGGAAATCCCGCATTGTGCGGAATTATCTTGCTTTTCCTAAAAAACACGTTGTAACTCGAAAAGCTTTGGTGTTGCGTGTATGTCTAAACGTGGCCTCAAAAGAGAACGCACAGGAGAGTTTTCTCTCGAAAGAATATATAAGAATACCACATTTTAAGGAAATACAGTGTTGCAGAGTAAAGACAAATACGTATGTATTGGAAACACTTTACGAGAAGAAATAACGCATCGTACAAAATTAGCTTGTATCTCCTAAACAACACGATGTTACTCGAAAAGATTTGATATGGCGTGTACGTCTAAATCTGTAGCCTCAAAAGAGAACTCACAGGAGATTTTTCTTTCGTCAAAATTTGTCAGAATACCACGTTTTATGGAAATCCCGCATCCTGGAAATTATCTTGTTTTTCTAAACAACACGTTGTAACTCGAAAAGCTTTGGTGCTGCATGTATGTCTAAGCGTGTAGACTCAAAAGAGAATGCACAGGAGAGTTTTCTCTCGAAAGAATAAGTAAGAATACCACGTTATAAGGAAATACAGTGTGGCAGAGTAAAGATAGATACATACGTATTTGAAACACTTTACGAGAAGAAATAATGCATCGTAAAAAATTAGCTTGTATTTCCTAAGAAGCACGTTGTAACTCGAAAAGCTTTGGTGTGGCGTGTACGTCTAAACGTGTAGCCACAAAAGAGAACCCACAGGAGAATTTTCTTTCGTCAAAATTTTTCAGAAAACCACGTTTTAAGGAAATCCCGCATCTTGCGAAATCATCTTCTTTTTCCTAAACTACATGTTGTAACTTGAATAGCTTTGGTGTTGCCTGTATATCTCAGTGTGTAGCCACAAAAGGGAACGCACAGGACAGTTTTCTATCGAAAGAATATGTAAGAAGACCACGTTATAAGGAAATACAATGTTGAGAGTAAAGACAAACACGTACTACTTGGAAACACTTTATGAGAAGAATTAACGCATTGTAAAAAAGTAGCTTGTATCTCCTAAACAACACGTTGTAACTCGAACAGATTTGGTGTGGCGTGTACGTCTAAACATGTAGCATCAAAAGAGAACCCACAGGAGAATTTTCTTTCGTCAAAATTTTTCAGAAAATTTTAAGGATATCCCGCATCATGCAAAATCATCTTCTTTTTCCTAAACAACATGTTGTAACTCGAAAAGCTTTGGTATTGCGTGTATGTGTAAGCGTGGAGCCTCAAAAGAGAAGGCACAGGAGAGTTTTCTCTCTAAAGAATATGTAAGAATACCACCTTAAAAGGAAATACAATTTTGCAGAGTAAAGATAAATAAGTACATATTGGAAACACTTTACGAGAAGAAATAATGCATCGTAAAAAATTAGCTTGTATCTCCTAAACAACACGTTGTAACTCGAAAATATTTGGTGTGACATGTACGTCTAAACGTGTATCCTCAAAAGAGAACCCACAGGAGAATTTTCTTTCATCAAAATTTGTCAGAAACCACGTTTACGGAAATCTCGCATCGTGCGAAATTATCTTGTTTTTCCTAAACAACACGTTGTGAATCGAAAAGCTTTGGGGTTGCGTGTATGTCTAAGCGTGTAGCCTCAAAAGAGAACGCACAGGAGAGTTTTCTTTCGAAAGAATATGTAGGAATACCACGTTATAAGGAAATACAGTGTTGTAGAGTAAAGACAACTACTTACGTATTGGAAAAACTTTAAGAGAAGAAATAACGCATCATAAAAAATTAGCTTGTATCTCCTAAACAACACTTTGTAACTCGAAAAGATTTGGTGTGGCCCGTACCTCTACAAGTGTCGCATCAAATAAGAACCCACAGGAGAACTTTCTTTCATCAAATTTTTCAGAAAACCACGTGTATGGAAATCTCGCATCATGCGAAATTATCTAGTTTTTCCTAAACAACACGTTGTAACTCGAAAAGCTTTGGTGTTGTGTGTATGTGTAAACGTGTAGCCTCAAAAGAGAACTCACAGGAGAGTTTTCGCTCGAAAGAATATGTAAGAATACCACGTTATAAGGAAATACAGTGTTGCAGACAAAGACAAATACGTACGTATTGGAAACACTTTACGAGAAGAAATAACACATCGTACAAAATTAGCTTGTATCTTCTAAACAACACGTGGTAACTCGAAAGGATTTGGTGTGGAGTGCATGTCTAAACGTGTAGCATCAAAAGAGAACCCACAGGAGAATTTTCTTTCGTCAAAATTTGTCAGAACACAAGGGTTTAAGGAAATCCCGCAATGTGCGAAATTATCTTGTTTTTCATAAACAACACGTTGTAATTCGAAAAGCTTTGGTGTTGCCTGTATGTCTAAGTGTGTAACCTCAAAAGGGAACGCAAAGGATAGTTTTCTCTCGAAAGAATATGTAAGAATACCACGTTATAAGGAAATACAGTGTTGCAGAGTAAAGACAAATACGTACGTATTGGAAACACTTTACGAGAAGAATTAAGGCAACGTCCAAAATTAGCTTGTATCTCCTAAACAACACGTTGTAACTCGAAAAGATTTGGCGTGGCGTGTACTTCTAAACCTGTAGCCTCAAAAGAGAACCCACAGGAGAATTTTCTTTCGTCAAAATATTTCAGAAAACCACGTTTTAAGTAAATCCTGCATCGTGCAAAATCATCTTCTTTTTCCTAAACAACATGTTGTAACTCGAAAAGCTTTGGTGTTGCGTGTATGTGTAAGCATGGAGCCTCAAAAGAGAAGGCACAGGAGAGTTTTCTCTCGAAAGAATATGTAAGAATACCACGTTATAAGGAAATACAATTTTGCAGAGTAAAGACAAATAAGTACATATTGGAAACACTTTAGGAGAAGAAATAACGCATCGTAAAAAATTTACTTGTATCTCCTAAACAACACGTTGTAACTCGAAAAGATTTGGTGTGACGTGTATGTCTAAACGTGTAGCCTCAAAAGAGAACCCACAGGAGAATTTTCTTTCATCAAATTTGTCAGAAACCACGTTTTAAAGAAATCTCGCATCGTGGGAAATTATCTTGTTTTTCCTAAACAACACGTTGTAACTCGAAAAGCTTTGGGGTTGCGTTTATGTCTAAGCATGTAGCCTCAAAAGAGAACGCATAGGAGAAATTTCTCTTGAAAGAATATGTAAGAATACCACTTTATAAGGAAATACAGTGTTGCAGAGTAAAGACAAATACGTACGTATTGGAAACACTTTAAGAGAAGAAATGACGCATCGTACAAAATTAGCTTGTATCTCCCATACAAAATGTTGTAACTCGAAAATATTTGGTGTGGCTCATACCTCTACACGTGTAGCCTCAAAAGAGAACCTACAGGAGAACTTACTTTAGTCAAAATTTTTCAATAAACCACGTTTTATGGAAATCTCGCATCGTGCGAAATTATCTTGTTTTTCCTAAACAACACGTTGTAACTCGAAAAGCTTTGGCGTTGCGTGTTTGTCTAAGCATGTAGCCTCAAAAGAGTACGCACAGGAGAGTTTTCCCTCGAAAGAATATGTAAGAATACCACGTTATAAGGAAATACAGTGTTGCAGAGTAAAGACAAATAAGTACGTATTGGAAACACTTTACGAGAAGAAATAATGCTTCGTACAAAATTTGCTTGTATTTCCTAAGCAACACGTTGTAACTCGAAAAGATTTGGTGTGGCTCGTATGTCTACACGTGCAGCCTCAAAAGAGTGTCCACAGGAGGACTTTCTTTCTTCAAAATTTGTCAGAAAACAACGTTTTATGGAAATCCCGCATCGTGCAAAATTATCTACTTTTTCCTAAACAGCACGTTGTAACTCGAAAAGCTTAGGTGTTGCGTGTATGTTTAAGCCTGTAGCCTCTAAAGCGAACGCACAGGAGAGTTTTCTCTCGAACTAATATGTAAGAATAAAACGTTATAAGGAAATAGAGTGTTGCAGAGTAAAGACAAATACATAAGTATTGGAAACACTTTACCAGAGGAATTAATGCATCGTACAAAATTAGCTTGTATCTCCTAAACAACATGTTGTAACTCTAAAAGATTTGGTGTGACGTGTACGTCTAAACGTGTAGCCTCAAAAGAGAACCCACAGGAGAATTTTCATTCATCAAAATTTGTCAGAAACCACGTTTTAAGGAAATCTCGCATCGTGCGAAATTATCTTGTTTTTCCTAAACAACATGCTGTAACTCGAAAAGCTTTGGTGTTGCGTGTATGTCTGAGCGTGTAGCCTGAAAAGAGAACACACAGGAGAGTTTTCCCTCGAAAGAATAGGTAAGAATACCACGTTATAAGGAAATACAGTGTTGCAGAGTAAAGACAAATAAGTACGTATTGGAAACACTTTACAAGAAGAAATAACACATCGTAAAAAATTTGCTTGTATCTCCTAAACAACACGTTGTAACTTGAAAAGATTTGGTGTGGCTCGTACGTCTAAACGTGTAGCCTCAAAAGAGAACCCACAGAAGAAGTTTCTTTCGTCAATATTTGTCAGAAAACCACGTTTTAAGGAAATCCCGCATCGTGCAACATTATCTTGATTTCCTAAACAACACGTTGAAACTCGGAAAGCTTTGGTGTTGCGTGTATGTCTAAGCATGTAGCCTCTAAAGAGAATGCACAGGAGAGTTTTCTCTCGAAAGAACATGTAAGAATACAACGTTATAAGGAAATAGAGTGTTGCAGAGTAAAGACAAATGTGTACGTATTGGAAACACTTTAAGAGAAGAAATAACGCATCGTACAAAATTAGCTTGTACCTCCTAAACAACACGTGGTAACTCGAAAGGATTTGGGGTGGCGTGCACGTCTAAACGTGTAGCCTCAAAAGAGAACCCACAGGAGAATTTTCTTTCGTCAAAATTTGTCAGAACACCACGTTTTAAGGAAATCCCGCATCGTGCGAAATTATCTTGTTTTTCATAAACAACACGTTCTAACTCGAAAAGCTTTGGTGTTGCCTGTATGTCTAAGTGTGTAGCCTCAAAAGGAAACGCACAGGATAGTTTTCTCTTGAAAGAATATGTAAGATTACCACGTTATAAGGAAATACAGTGTTGCAGAGTAAAGACTAAAACGTACGTATTGGAAACACTTTATGAGAAGAATTAACACATCTTACAAAATTAGCTTGTATCTCCTAAACAACACGTTGTAACTCGAAAAGATTTGGTGTGGCATGTACATGTAAACATGTAGCCTCAAAAGAGAACACACAGGAGAATTTTCTTTCGTCAAAATTTTTCAGAAAACCACGTTTTAAGGAAATCCCGCATCGTGCGAAATCATCTTCTTTTTCCTAAACAACATGTTGTAACTGGAAAAGCTTTGGTGTTGCGTGTATGTGTAAGCGTGGAGCCTCAAAAGAGAAGGCACAGGAGAGTTTTCTCTCAAAAGAATATGTAAGAACACCACGTTATAAGGAAATACAATTTTGCAGAGTAACGACAAATAAGTACATATTGGAAACACTTTAGGAGAAGAATTAACGCATCGTACAAAATTAGCTTGCATCTCTTAAACAACACGTTGTAACTCTAAAAGATTTGGTGTGGCGTGTTCATTTAAACATGTAGCCTCAAAAGAGAACCCACAGGAGAATTTTCTTTCATAAAAATTTGTCAGAAAACCATGTTTTAAGGAAATCCCGCATCATGCGAAATCATCTTCTTTTTCCTAAACAACATGTTGTAACTTGAAAAGCTTTGGTGTTGCGTGTATGTGTAAGCGTGGAGCCTCAAAAGAGAAGGCACAGGAGCGTTTTCTCTTGAAAGAATATGTAAGAATACCACGTTATAAGGAAATACAATTTTGCAGAGTAAAGACAAATAAGTACATATTGGAAACACTTTATGAGAAGAAATAATGCATCGAAAAAAATTAGCTTGTATCTCCTAAACAACATGTTGTAACTCGAAAAGATTTGGTGTGATGTGTACGTCGAAACGTGTAGCCTCAAAAGAGAACCCACAGGAGAATTTTCTTTCATCAAAATTTGTCAGAACCCACGTTTTAAGGAAATCTCGCATCCTGCGAAATTATCTTGTTTTTCCTAAACAACACGTTGTAACTCGAAAAGCTTTGGTGTTGCGTGTATGTCTAAGCGTGTAGCCTCAAAAGAGAATGCACAGGAGAGTTTTCTCTTGAAAGAATATGTAAGAATACCACGTTATAACGAAATACAATTTTGCAGAGAATAGAAAAATAAGTACATATTGGAAACACTTTAGGAGAAGAAATAACACTTCGTACGAAATTAACTTGTATCTCCTAAGCAACACGTTGTAACTCGAAAAGATTTGGTGTGACGTGTATGTCTAAACGTGTAGCCTCAAAAGAGAACCCAAAGGAGAATTTTCTTTCATCAAAATTTGTCAGAAACCACGTTTAAAGAAATCTCGCATCATGCGAAATTATCTTGTTTTTCCTAAACAACACGTTGTAAATAGAAAAGCTTTGGTGTTGCGTGTATGTCTAAGCGTGTAGCCTCAAAAGAGAACGCACAGGAGAGTTTTCTCTCGAAAGAATATGTAAGAATACAACGTTATAAGGAAATACACTGTTGCAGAGTATAGACAAATACATACCTATTGGAAACACTTTAAGAGAAGAAATAAGGCATCGTACAAAATTAGCTTGTATCTCCTAAACAACACGTTGTAACACGAAAAGATTTGGTATGGCTCGTACCTCTACACGTGTAGCCTCAAAAGAGCACCGACAGGAGAACTTTCTTTCATCAAAATTTTTCAGAAAACCACGTTTTATGGAAAACTCGCATAGTGCGAAATTATCTTGTTTTTCCTAAACCACACGTTGTAACTCGAAAAGCTTTGGCGTTGCGTATTTGTCTAAGCGTGTAGCCTCAAAAGAGAACGCACAGGAGTGTTTTCCCTCGAAAGAATATGTAAGAATAACACGTTATAAGGAAATACAATGTTGCAGACTAAAGACAAATAAGTACGTATTGGAAACACTTTACGAGAAGAAATAACGCATCGTACAAAATTTGTTTGTATCTCCTAAACAACACGTTGTAACTTGAAAACATTTGGTGTGGCTCGTACGTCTACAAGTGTAGCCTCAAAAGAGAAACCACAGGAGAACTTCCTTTAGTCAAAATTTGTCAGAATACCACGTTTTAAGGAAATCCCGCATCGTGCAATATTATCTTGTTTTTCCTAAACAACACGTTGTAACTTGAAAAGGTTTGGTGTTGCGTGTATGTCTAAGCCTGTAGCCTCTAAAGAGAATGCACAGGAGAGTTTTCTCTCAAAAGAAAATGTAAGAAGACAACGTTATAAGGAAATACAGTGTTGCAGAGTAAAGACAAATACATAAGTATTGGAAACACTTTACGAGAAGAAATAACGCATCATAAAAAATTAGCTTGTATCTCCTAAGCAACACGTGATAACTCGAAGGATTTGGTGTGGCGTGTACGTCTAAACGTGGAGCCTCAAAAGAGAACCCACAGTAGAATTTTCATTCATCAAAATTTGTCAGAAAACCACGTTTTAAGGAAATCCCGCATCGTGCGAATTAATCTTGTTTTTCATTAACAACACGTTGTAACTCGAAAAGCTTTGGTGTTGCCTGTATGTCTAAGTGTGTAGCCTCAAAAGGGAACGCACAGGATACTTTTCTCTCGAAAGAATATGTAAGAATACCACGGTATAAGGAAATACAGTGTTGCAGAGTAAAGACAAATATGTACGTATTGGAAACACTTTATGAGAAGAATTAACGCATCATACAAAATTAGCTTGTATCTCTTAAACAACACGTTATAACTCGAAAAGATTTGGTGTGGCGTGTACATGTAAACATGGAGCCTCAAAAGAGAACCCACAGGAGAATTTTCTTTCCTCAAAATTTTTCAGAAAACCACGTTTTAAGGAAATCCCGCATCGTGCGAAATCATCTTCTTTTTCCTAAACAACATGTTGTAACTCGAAAAGCATTGGTGTTGCGTGTATGTGTAAGGGTGGAGACTCAAAAGAGAAGGCACAGGAGAGATTTCTCTCGAAAGAATATGTAAGAATACCACGTTATAAGGAAATACAATTTTGCAGAGTAAAGACAAATTAGTACATATTGGAAATACTTTATGAGAAGAAATAACGCATCCTTAAATATTAGCTTGTATCTCCTTAACAACACATTGTAACACGAAAAGATTTGGTGTGACATGTACGTCTAAACATGTAGCCTCAAAAGAGAACCCACAGAAATATTTTCTTTCATCAAAATTTGTCAGAAAACACGTTTTAAGGAAATCTCACATCGTGCGAAATTATCTTATTTTTCCTTAACAACACGTTGTAACTCGAAAAGCTTTGGTGCCGAGTGTTTGTCTAAGCGTGTAGCCTCAAAAGAGAACGCACAGGAGAGTTTTCTCTCGAAAGAATATGTAAGAATACCACGTTATAAGGAAATACAGTGTTGCAGAGTAAAGAAAAATAAGTACATATTGGAAACATTTTACGAGAAGAAATAACACATCGTAAAAAATTTGCTTGTATCTCCTAAACAACACGTTGTAACTCGAAAAGATTTCGTGTGGCTCGTATGTCTGCATGTGTAGCCTCAAAAGAGAACCCACAGGAGAACTTTCTTTCGTCAAAATTTGTCAGAAAACCTCGTTTTAAGAAAATCCCGCATCGTGCAAAATTATCTTGTTTTTCCTAAACAACATGTTGTAACTCGAAAAGCTTTGGTGTTGCGTGTATGTCTAAGCCTGTAGCCTCTAAAGAGAACGCACAGGAGAGATTTCTCTCGAAAGAACATGTAAGAATACAACGTTATAAGGAAATACAGTGTTGCAGAGTAAAGACAAATAAGTAAATATTGGAAACACTTTATGAGAAGAAATAACGCATCGTACAAAATTAGCTTGTATCTCCTAAACAACACGTTGTAACTCGAAAGTATTTGGTGTGGCGTGTACTTCTAAACGTGGAGCCTCAAAAGAGAACGCACAGGATAATTTTCTTTCGTCAAAATTTGTCAGAAAATAACGCATCGTACAAAATTAGCTTGTATCTCCTAAACAACACGTGGTAACTCGGAAGGATTTGGTGTGGCGTGTACGTCTAAACGTGGAGCCTCAAAAGAGAACCCACAGGATAATTTTCTTTCGTCAAAATTTGTCAGAAAACCACGTTTTAAGGAAATCCCGCATCATGCGAAATAATCTTGTTTTTCAGAAACAACACGTTGTAACTCGAAAAGCTTTGGTGTTGCCTGTATGTCTAAGTGTGTAGATTCAAAAGCGAACGCAGAGGATAGTTTTCTCTCAAAAGAATATGTAAGAATACCACGTTAGAAGGAAATACAGTGTTGCAGAGTAAAGACAAATACGTACGTATTGGAAACACTTTATGAGAAGAATTAACACATCGTACAAAATTAGTTTGTATCTCCTAAACAACCCGTTGTAACTCGAAAGGATTTGGTGTGGGGTGTACATCTAAACATGTAGCCTCAAAAGAGAACCCACAGGAGAATTTTCTTTCATCAAAATTGTCAGAAAACACGTTTTAAGGAAATCTCACATCCTGCAAAATTATCTTGTTTTTCCTAAACAACACGGTGTAACCCGAAAAGCTTTGGTGTTGAGTTTTTGTCTAAGAGTGTAGCCCCAAAAGGGAATGCACAGGAGATTTTTCTCTTGAAAGAATATGTAAGAATACCACGTTATAAGGAAATACAGTGTTGCAGAGTAAAGACAAATAAGTACGTATTGAAAACACTTTACGAGAAGAAATAACGAATCGTAAAAAATTTGCTGGAATCTCGTAAACAACACGTTGCAACACGAAAAGATTTGGTGTGGCTCGTACATCTAAACGTGTAGCCTCAAAAGAGAACCCACAGGAGAACTTTCTTTCGTCAAAATTTCTCAGAAAACCACGTTTTAAGGATATCCCGCATCGTGCAAAATTATCTTGTTTTTCCTAAACAACACGTTGTAAATCGAAAAGCTTTTGTGTTGCGTGTATGTCTATGCATGTAGCCTCTAAAGAGAACGCACAGGAGACTTTTCTCTCCAAAGAACATGTAAGAATACAACGTTATAAGGAAATACAGTTTTGCAGAGTAAAGACAAATACGTACTTATTGGAAACACTTTACGAGAAGAAATAACGCATCGTACAAAATTAGCTTGTATCTCCTAAACAACACGTGGCAACTCGAAAAGATTTGGTGTGGCATGCACTTCTAAACGTGTAGCCTCAAAAGAGAACCAACAGGAGAATTATCGTTTGTCAAAATTTGTCAGAACACCACGTTTTAAGGAAATCCCGCATCGTGCGAAATTATCTTGTTTTTCATAAACAACAGGTTGTAACTCGAAAAGCTTTGGTGTTGCCTGTATGTCTAAGTGTGTAGCCTCAAAAGGGAATGCACAGGATAGTTTTCTCTCGACAGAATATGTAAGAATACCACGTTATAAGGAAATACAGTGTTGCAGAATAAAGACAAATACGTACCTATCGAAAATACTTTACGAGAAGAAATAACGCATCATACAAAATTAGCTTGTATCTCCTAAACAACACGTGGTAACTTGAAAGGATTTGGTGTGGCGTGCACGTCTAAACGTGAAGCCTCAAAAGAGAACCCACAGGAGAATTTTCTTTCGTCAAAATTTGTCAGAAAACCACGTTTTAAGGAAATCCCGCATCGTGCGAAATTATCTTGTTTTTCATAAACAACACGTTCTAACTCGAAAAGATTTGGTGTTGCCTGTATGTCTAAGTGTGTAGCCTCAAAAGGGAATGCACAGGATAGTATTCTCTCAAAAGAATATGTAAGAATACCACGTTATAAGGAAATACAGTGTTGCAAAGTAAAGACAAATACGTACGTATTGGAAACACTTTATGAGAAGAATTAATGCATCGTACAAAATTAGCTTGCATCTCTTAAACAACACGTTGTAACTCGAAAAGATTTGGTGTGGCATGTACATCTAAACATGGAGCCTCAAAAGAGAACCCACAGGAGAATTTTCTTCCGTCAAATTTTTTCAGAAAACCACGTTTTAAGGAAATCCCGCATCATGCGAAATCATCTTCTTTTTCCTAAACAACATGTTGTAACTCGAAAAGCGTTGGTGTTGCGTTTATGTGTAAGCGTGGAGACTCAAAAGAGAAAGCACAGGAGAGTTTTCTCTCGAAAGAATATGTAAGAATACCACGTTATAAGGAAATACAATTTTGCAGAGTAAAGACAAATAAGTACGTATTAGAAACACTTTACGAGAAGAAATAACGCATCCTAAACAACACGTTGTAACTCGAAAAGATTTGGTGTGACGTGTACGTATAAATGAGTAGCCTCAAAAGAGAACCCACACGAATATTTTCTTTCATCAAAATTTGTCAGAAAACACGTTTTAAGGAAATCTCACATCGTGCGAAATAATCTTGTTTTTCCTAAACAACACGTTGTAACTCGAAAAGATTTGGTGTTGAGTGTTTGTCTAAGCGTGTAGCCTCAAAAAGAGAACGCACAAGAGAGTTTTCTCTCGAAAGAATATGTAAGAATACCACGTTAGAAGGAAATACAGTGTTGCAGAGTAAAGACAAATAAGTACTTATTGGAAACACTTTATGAGAGGAAATAACGCATCCTAAATAATTTGCTTGTATCTCCTAAACAACACGTTGTAACTCGAAAAGTTTTGGTGTGGCTCAAATGTCTGCATGTGTAGCCTCAAAAGAGAACCCACAGGAGAACTTTCTTTCGTCAAAATTTGTCAGAAAACCTCGTTTTAAGAAAATCCCGCATCGTGCAAAATTATCTTGTTTTTCCTAAACAACATGTTGTAACTCGAAATGCTTTGGTGTTGCGTGTATGTCTAAGCCTGTAGCCTCTAAAGAGAACGCACAGGAGAGATTTCTCTCAAAAGAACATGTAAGAATACAACGTTATAAGGAAATACAGTGTTGCAGAGTAAAGACAAATAAGTAAATATTGGAAACACTTTATGAGAAGAAATAACGCATCGTACAAAATTAGCTTGTATCTCCTAAACAACACGTTGTAACTCGAAAGTATTTGGTGTGGCGTTTACTTCTAAACGTGGAGCCTCAAAAGAGAACCCACAGGATAATTTTCTTTCGTCAAAATTTGTCAGAAAATAACGCATTGTACAAAATTAGCTTGTATCTCCTAAACAACACGTGGTAACTCGAAAGGATTTGGTGTGGCGTGTACGTCTAAACGTGGAGCCTCAAAAGAGAACCCACAGGATAATTTTCTTTCGTCAAAATTTGTCAGAAAACCACGTTTTAAGGAAATCCCGCATCATGCGAAATAATCTTGTTTTTCAGAAACAACACGTTGTAACTCGGAAAGCTTTGGTGTTGCCTGTATGTCTAAGTGTGTAGATTCAAAAGGGAACGCAGAGGATAGTTTTCTCTCGAAAGAATATGTAAGAATACCACGTTATAAGGAAATACAGTGTTGCAGAGTAAAGACAAATACGTACGTATTGGAAACACTTTATGAGAAGAATTAACACATCGTACAAAATTAGTTTGTATCTCCTAAACAACCCGTTGTAACTCGAAAGGATTTGGTGTGGCGTGTACATCTAAACATGTAGCCTCAAAAGAGAACCCACAGGAGAATTTTCTTTCGTCAAAATATTTCAGAAAACCACGTTTTAAGGAAATCCTGCATCGTGCGAAATCATCTTCTTTTTCCTAAACAACATGTTGTAATTCGAAAAGCTTTGGTGTTGCGTGTATGTGTAAGCGTGGAGCCTCAAAAGAGAATGCACAGGGGAGTTTTCTCTCGAAAGAATATGTAAGAATACCACGTTATAAGGAAATAAAATTTTGCAGAGTAAAGACAAATAAGTACGTATTGGACACACTTTACGAGAAGAAATTACGCATCGTAAAAAATTAGCTTGTATCTCCTAAACAACACGTTGTAACTCGAAAAGATTTGGTGTGACATGTACGTCTAAACGTGTAGCCTCAAAAGAGAACTCACAGGAGAATTTTCTTTCATCAAAATTTGTCAGAAAACACGTTTTAAGGAAATCTCGCATCGTGCAAAATTATCTTGCTTTTCCTAAACAACACAGTGTAACTTGAAAAGCTTTGGTGCTGAGTGTTTGTCTAAGCGTGTAGCCTCAAAAGAGAACGCACAGGAGAGTTTTCTCTCGAAAGAATATGTAAGTATACCACGTTATAAGGAAATACTGTGTTGCAGAGTAAAGACAAATAAGTACATATTGGAAACACTTTAGGAGAAGAAATACCGCGTCGTAAAAAATTTGCTTGTATCTCCTAAACAACACGTTGTAACTCGAAAAGATTTGGTGTGGCTCATACCTCTACACGTGTAGCCTCAAAAGAGAACCCACAGGAGAACTTTCTTTCGTCAAAATTTGTCAGAAAACCACGTTTTAAGGAAATCCCGCATCGTGCAAAATCACCTCCGTTTTCCTAAACAACATGTTGTAACTCGAAAAGCTTTGGTGTTGCGTGTATGTGTAAGGATGGAGCCTCAAAAGAGAAGGCACAAGAGAGTTTTCCCTCGAAAGAATATGTAATAATACCATGGTATAAGGAAATACAATTTTGCAGAGTAAATACAAATAAGTACATATTGGAAACACTTTACGAGAAGTAATAACGCATCGTACAAAATTAACATGTGTCTCCTAAACAACACGTTGTAACTCGAAAAGATTTGGTGTTACGTGTATGTCTAAACGTGTAGCCTCAAAAGAGAACCCACAGGATAATTTTCTTTCATCAAAATTTGTCAGAAACCACGTTTTAAGGAAATCTCGCATCGTGCGAAATTATCTTGATTTCCTAAACAACACGTTGTAACTCGAAAAGCTTTGGTGTTGCGTGTATGTCTAATCTTGTAGCCTCAAATGAGAATGCACAGGAGAGTTTTCTCTCGAAAGAATATGTAAGAATACCACGTTATAAGGAAATACAGTGAAGCAGAGTAAAGACAAATAAGAATGTATTGGAAACACGTTAAGTGAAGAAATAATGCATCGTACTAAATTAGCTTGTATCTCCTAAGCAACACATGGTAACTCGAAAGGATTTGGTGTGGCGTGTATGTCTAAACGTGGAGTCTCAAAAGAGAACTCACAGGAGAACTTACTTTCGTCAAAATTTGTCAGAAAACCATGTTTTAAGGAAATCCCGCATTGTGCGAAATAATCTTGTTTTTCATAAACAACACGTTGAAACTCGAAAAGCTTTGGTGTTGCCTGTATGTCTAAGTGTGTAGCCTCAAAAGGGAACGCACAGGATAGTTTTCTCTCGAAAGAATAAGTAAGAATACCACGTTATAAGGAAATACAGTGTTGCAGAATAAAGACAAATACGTACGTATTGGAAACACTTTATGAGAAGAATTGACGCATCTTACAAAATTAGCTTGTATCTCCTAAACAACACTTTGTAATTCGAAAAGATTTGGTGTGGCGTGTACGTCTAAACATGTAGCCTCAAAAGAGAACCCACAGGAGAATTTTCTTTCGTCAAATTTTTTCAGAAAACCACGTTTTAAGGAAATCCCGCATCGTGCGAAATCATCTTCTTTTTCCTAAACAACATATTGTAACTCGAAAATCTTTGGTGTTGCATGTATGTGTAAGCGTGGAGCCTCAAAAGAAAAGGCACAGGAGCGTTTTCTCTCGAAAGAATATGTAAAAATACCACGTTATAAGGAAATACAATTTTGCAGAGTAAAGACAAATAAGTACATATTGGAAACACTTTACGAGAAGAAATAACGCATCATACAAAATTAACTTGTATCTCCTAAACAACACGTTGTAACTCGAAAAGATTTGGTGTGACGTGTATGTCTAAACGTGTAGCATCAAAAGAGAACCCACAGGAGAATTTTCTTTCATCAAAATTTATCAGAAACCACGTTTTAAGGAAATCTCGCATCGTGCAAAATTATCTTGTTTTTCCTAAACAACACGTTGTAACTTGAAAAGCTTTGTCGTTGCGTGTATGTCTAAGCATGTAGCCTCAAAAGAGAACACACAGGAGAGTTTTCCCTCAAAAGAATATGTAAGAATACCACGTTATAAGGAAATATAATTTTGCAGAGTAAAGACAAATAAGTACTTATTGGAAACACTTTATGAGGAGAAATAACGCATCATACAAAATTAGCTTGTATCTCGTAAACAACACGTTGTAACTCGTTAAGATTTGGTGTGACGTGTACGTCTAAACGTGTAGCCTCAAAAGAGAACCCACAGTAGAATTATCTTTCATCAAAATTTGTCAGAAAACCACGTTGTATGGAAATCTCGCATCTTGCGAAATTATCTTGTTTTTCCTAAACAACACGCTGTAACTCGAAAAGCTTTGGCGTTGCGTGTATGTCTAAGCATGTAGCCCCAAAAAAAAACGCACAGGAGAGTTTTCCCTCGAAAGAATATGTAAGAATACCATGTTATAAGGAAATACAGTGTTGCAGAGTAAAGACAATTAAGTACATATTGGAAATACTTTACGAGAAGAAATAACGCATCGTACGAAATTAGCTTGTATCTCCTAAACAACACGTTGTAACTCGAAAAGATTTGGTGTGACGTGTACGTCTAAACATGTAGCCTCAAAAGAGAACCCACAGGAGAACTTTCTTCAGTCAAAATTTTTCAGAAAACCACGTTTTATGGAATCTCGCATCGTGCGAAATTATCTTGTTTTTCCTAAACAACACGCTGTAACTCGAAAAGCTTTGGCGTTGCGTGTATGTCTAAGCGTGTAGCCCAAAAAAAAAAAAAAAAAACGCACAGGAGAGTTTTCCCTCGAAAGAATATGTAAGAATACCACGTTATAAGGAAATACAGTGTTGCAGAGTAAAGACAATTAAGTACATATTGGACACACTTTACAAGAAGAAATAACGCATCGAACAAAATTTGCTTGTATCTCCTAAACAACAAGTTGTAACTCGAAAAGATTTGGTGTGGCGTGTACGTCTAAACCTGTAGCCTCAATAGACAACGCACAGGAGAACTTTCTTTCGTCAAAATTTGTCAGAAAACCACGTTTTAAGGATATCCCGCATCGTGCAAAATTATCCTGTTTTTCCTAAACAACACGTTGTAACTCGAAAAGCTTTGGTGTTGCGTGTATGTCTAAGCGTGTAGCCTCTAAAGAGAACGCACTGGAGAGTTTTCTCTCGAAAGAACATGTAAGAATACAATGTTATAGGGAAATACAGTGTTGCAGAGTAAAGACAAATACGTAAATATTGGAAACACTTTACGAGAATAAATAATGCATCGTACAAAATTAGCTTGTATCTCCTAAACAACACGTGGTAATTCCAAAGGGTATGGTGTGGCGTGCACGTCTAAACGTGTAGCCTCAATAGAGAACCCACAGGAGAATTTTCTTTCGTCAAAATTTGTCAGAACACCAAGTTTTAAGGAAATCACGCATCGTGCGAAATTATCTTGTTTTTCATAAACAACACGTTGTAACTTGACAAGCTTTGGTGTTGCCTGTATGTCTAAGTGTGTAGCCTCAAAAGGGAACGCACAGGATAGTTTTCTCTCGAAAGAATGTGTAAGAATACCACGTTATAATGAAATACAGTGTTGCAGAGTAAAGACAAATACGTACGTATTGGAAACACTTTATGAGAAGAAATAAAGCATCGTACAAAATTAGTTTGTATCTCCTAAACAACACGTGGTAACTCGAAAGGATTAGGTGTGACGTGCACGTCGAAACGTGAAGCCTCAAAAGAGAACAAACAGAATAATTTTCGTTCGTCAAATTTTGTCAGAAAACCATGTTTTAAGGAAATCCGGCATCGTGCGGAAGTATCTTGTTTTTTATAAACAACACGTTGTAAATCAAAAAGCTTTGGTGTTGCCTGTATGTCTAAGTGTTTAGCCTCAAAAGGGAATGCACAGGATAGTTTTCTCTCGAAAGAATATGTAAGAATACCACGTTATAAGGAAATACAGTGTTGCAGAGTAAAGACAAATACGTACGTATTGGAAACACTTTACGAGAATTAACGCATTATAAAAAATTAGCTTGTATCTCCTAAACAACACAATGTAACTCGAAAAGATTTGGTGTGACGTGTACGTCTAAATATGTAGCCTCAAAAGTGAACCCACAGGAGAATTTTCTTTCGTCAAAATTTTTCAGAAAACCAGGTTTTTAGGAAATCCCGCATCATGCGAAATCATCTTCTTTTTCCTAAACAACACGTTGTAACTCGAAAAGCTTTGGTGTTGCGTGTTTGTCTAATCGTGTAGCCTCAAAAGAGAACACAAGGGAGAGTTTTCTCTCGAAAGAATATGTACGAATACCACGTTATAAGGAAATACAGTGTTGCAGAGTAAAGACAAATACGTACGTATTGGAAACACTTTACGAGAAGAAATAACGCATCGTACAATATTTGCTTGTGTCTCCTAAACAACACGTTGTAACTGAAAAATATTTGGTGTGGCTCGTACGTCTACACGTGTAGCCTCAAAAGAGAACCTACAGGAGAACTTTCTTTAGTCAAAATTTGTCAGAAAACCACATTTTAAGGAAATCCAGCTTCGTGCAAAATTATCTTGTTTTTCCTAAACAACACGTTGTAACTCGAAAAGCTTTGGTGTTGCGTGTATGTCTGAGCATGTAGCCTCTAAAGAGAATGCACAGGAGAGTTTTCTCTCGAAAGAACATGTAAGAATACAACGTTATAAGGAAATACAGTGTTGCAGAGTAAAGACAAATACATATGTATTGGAACCACTTTACGAAAAGAAATAACGCATCATACAAAATTAGCTTGTATCTCTTAAACAACACGTTGTAACTCGAAAGGATTTGGTGTGGCGTGCACGTCTAAACGTGTAGCCTCAAAACAGAAGCCACAGGAGAATTTTCTTTCGTCAAAATTTGTCAGAAAATCACGTTTTAAGGAAATCCCGCATCGTACAAAATTATCTTGTTTTCCATAAACAACACGTTGTAACTCGAAAAGCTTTGGTGTTGCCTGTATGTCTAAGTGTGTAGCCTCAAAAGGGAACGCACAGGATAGTTTTCTCTCGAAGGAATATGTAAGAATACCACGTTATAAGGAAATATAATGCTGCAGTATAAAGACAAATATGTACTTATTGGAAACACTTTATGAGAAGAATTAACGCATCGTCAAAAATTAGCTTATATCTCCTAAACAACACGTTGTAATTCGAAAAGATTTGGTGTGGCTCGTACCTCTACACGTGTAGCCTCAAAAGAGAACCCACAGGAGAACTTTCTTTCGTCAAAATTTTTCAGAAAACCACGTTTTATGGAAATCTCGCATCGTGCTAAATTATCTTGTTTTTCCTAAACAACACATTGTAACTCGAAAAGCTTTGGCGTTGCATGTTTGTCTAAGCGTGTCCCCTCAAAAGAGAACGCACAGGAGAGTTTTCCCTCGAAATAATATGTAAGAATACCATGTTATAAGGAAATACAGTGTAGCAGATTAAAGACAAATAAGTACGTATTGGAAACACTTTACGAGAAGAAATAATGCTTCGTACAAAATTAGCTTGTATCTCCTAAACAACACGTGGTAACTTGAAAGGATTTGGTGTGGCGTGTACGTCTAAACGTGTAGCCTCAAAAGAGAACCCACAGGAGAATTTTCTTTATTCAAAATTTTTCAGAAAACCACATTTTAAGGAAATCCCGCATCGTGCAAAATCATCTTCTTTTTCCTAAACAACATGTTGTAACTCGAAAAGCTATGGTGTTGCGTGTATGTGTAAGCGTGGAGCCTCAAAAGAGAAGGCACAGGAGAGTTTTCACTCCAAAGAATATGTAAGAATACCACGTTATAAGGAAATACAATTTTGCAGAGTAAAGACAAATAAGTACATATTGGAAACACTTTACGAGAAGAAATAACGCATCTTACAAAATTAGCTTGTATCTCCTAAACAACACGTTGTAACTCGAAAGGATTTGGTGTGACGTGTACGTCTAAAAGTGTAGCCTCAAACGAGGACACACAGGAGAATTTTTTTTCATCAAAATTTGTCAGAAACCACGTTTTAAGGAAGTCTCGCATCGTGCGAAATTATCTTGTTTTTCCTAAACAACACGTTGTAACTCGAAAAGCTTTTGTGTTGGGTGTATGTCTACACGTGTAGCCTCAAAAGAGAACGCACAGGAGATTTTTCTCTCGAAAGAATATGTAAGAATACTACGTTATAAGGAAATAGTGTTGCAGAGTAAAGACAACTACGTACGTATTGGAAACACTTTAAGAGAAGAAATATCGCATCCTAGAAAATTAGCTTGTATCTCCTAAACAACACGTAGTAACTCGAAAAGATTTGGTGTGGCTCGTACCTCTACACGTGCAGCCTCAATAGAGAACCCACAGGAAAACTTTGTTTCGTCAAAATTTTTCAGAAAACCACGTTTAATGGAAATCTCGTATCGTGCGAAATTATCTTGTTTTTCCTAAACAACACGTTGTGACTCCAAAAGCTTTGGCGTTGCGTGTTTGTCTAAGCGGGTAACCTCAAAAGAGAATGCACAGGATTGTTTTCCCTCGAAAGAATATGTAAGAATACCACGTTATAAGGAAATACAGTGTTGCAGAGTAAAGACAAATAAGTACGTATTGGAAACACTATATGAGAAGAAATAACGCATTGTACAATATTTGCTTGTATCTCCTAAACAACACGTTGTAACTCAAAAATATTTCGTGTGGCTCGTATGTCTACACGTTTAGCCTCAAAAGAGAACACACAGGAGAACTTTCTTTCTTCAAAATTTGTCAGAAAACCACGTTTTAAGGAAATCCCGCATCGTGCAAAATTATCTTGTTTTTCCTAAACAACACGTTGTAACTCGAAAAGCTTTGGTGTTGCGTGTATGTCTGAGCATGTAGCCTCTAAAGAGAATGCACAGGAGAGTTTTCTCTCGAAAGAACATGAAAGAAAACAACGTTATAAGGAAATACAGTGTTGCAGAGTAAAGACAAATACGTACATATTGGAAACACTTTACGAGAAGAAATAACGCATCATACAAAATTAGCTTGTATCTCCTAAACAACACGTGGTAACTCGAAAGGATTTGGTGTGGCGTGTACATCTAAACGTGTAGCCTCAAAAGAGAACCCACAGGAGAATTTTCTTTCGTCAAAATTTGTCAGAAAACCACGTTTTATGGAAATCTCGCATCATGCCAAATTATCTTGTTTTTCCTAAACAACACATTGTAACTCGAAAAACTTTGGCGTTGCATGTTTGTCTAAGCGTGTAGCCTCAAAAGAGAACACACAGGAGAGTTTTTCCTCGAAATAATATGTAAGAATACCACGTTATAAGGAAATACAGTGTTGCAGAGTAAAGACAAATAAGTACGTATCGGAAACACTTTACAAGAAGAAATAACGCATCGTACAAAATTAGCTTGTATCTCCTAAACAACACGTGGTAACTCGAAAGGATTTGGTGTGGCATGTACGTCTAAATGTGTAGCCTCAAAAGAGAACCCACAGGAGAATTTTCTTACTTCAAAATTTTTCAGAACACCTCGTTTTAAGGAAATGCCACATCGTGCGAAATCATCTTGTTTTTCCTAAACAACATGTTGTAACTCGAAAAGCTTTGGTGTTGCGTGTATGTCTAAGCCTGTAGCCTCTAAAGAGAACGCACAGGAGAGATTTCTCTCAAAAGAACATGTAAGAATACAACGTTATAAGGAAATACAGTGTTGCAGAGTAAAGACAAATAAGTAAATATTGGAAACACTTTATGAGAAGAAATAACGCATCGTACAAAATTAGCTTGTATCTCCTAAACAACACGTTGTAACTCGAAAGTATTTGGTGTGGCGTTTACTTCTAAACGTGGAGCCTCAAAAGAGAACCCACAGGATAATTTTCTTTCGTCAAAATTTGTCAGAAAATAACGCATCGTACAAAATTAGCTTGTATCTCCTAAACAACACGTGGTAACTCGAAAGGATTTGGTGTGGCGTGTACGTCTAAACGTGGAGCCTCAAAAGAGAACCCACAGGATAATTTTCTTTCGTCAAAATTTGTCAGAAAACCACGTTTTAAGGAAATCCCGCATCATGCGAAATAATCTTGTTTTTCAGAAACAACACGTTGTAACTCGAAAAGCTTTGGTGTTGCCTGTATGTCTAAGTGTGTAGATTCAAAAGGGAACGCAGAGGATAGTTTTCTCTCGAAAGAATATGTAAGAATACCACGTTATAAGGAAATACAGTGTTGCAGATTAAAGACAAATACGTACGTATTGGAAACACTTTATGAGAAGAATTAACACATCGTACAAAATTAGTTTGTATCTCCTAAACAACCCGTTGTAACTCGAAAGGATTTGGTGTGGGGTGTACATCTAAACATGTAGCCTCAAAAGAGAACCCACAGGAGAATTTTCTTTCGTCAAAATATTTCAGAAAACCACGTTTTAAGGAAATCCCGCATCGTGCGAAATCATCTTCTTTTTCCTAAACAACATGTTGTAATTCGAAAAGCTTTGGTGTTGCGTGTATGTGTAAGCGTGGAGCCTCAAAAGAGAATGCACAGGGGAGTTTTCTCTCGAAAGAATATGTAAGAATACCACGTTATAAGGAAATAAAATTTTGCAGAGTAAAGACAAATACGTACGTATTGGACACACTTTACGAGAAGAAATTACGCATCGTAAAAAATTAGCTTGTATCTCCTAAACAACACGTTGTAACTCGAAAAGATTTGGTGTGACATGTACGTCTAAACGTGTAGCCTCAAAAGAGAACTCACAGGAGAATTTTCTTTCATCAAAATTTGTCAGAAAACACGTTTTAAGGAAATCTCGCATCGTGCAAAATTATCTTGCTTTTCCTAAACAACACAGTGTAACTTGAAAAGCTTTGGTGCTGAGTGTTTGTCTAAGCGTGTAGCCTCAAAAGAGAACGCACAGGAGAGTTTTCTCTCGAAAGAATATGTAAGTATACCACGTTATAAGGAAATACTGTGTTGCAGAGTAAAGACAAATAAGTACATATTGGAAACACTTTAGGAGAAGAAATACCGCATCGTAAAAAATTTGCTTGTATCTCCTAAACAACACGTTGTAACTCGAAAAGATTTGGTGTGGCTCATACCTCTACACGTGTAGCCTGAAAAGAGAACCCACAGGAGAACTTTCTTTCGTCAAAATTTTTCAGAAAACCACGTTTTAAGGAAATCCCGCATCGTGCAAAATCACCTCCGTTTTCCTAAACAACATGTTGTAACTCGAAAAGCTTTGGTGTTGCGTGTATGTGTAAGGATGGAGCCTCAAAAGAGAAGGCACAAGAGAGTTTTCCCTCGAAAGAATATGTAATAATACCATGGTATAAGGAAATACAATTTTGCAGAGTAAATACAAATAAGTACATATTGGAAACACTTTACGAGAAGTAATAACGCATCGTACAAAATTAACATGTGTCTCCTAAACAACACGTTGTAACTCGAAAAGATTTGGTGTTACGTGTATGTCTAAACGTGTAGCCTCAAAAGAGAACCCACAGGATAATTTTCTTTCATCAAAATTTGTCAGAAACCACGTTTTAAGGAAATCTCGCATCGTGCGAAATTATCTTGATTTCCTAAACAACACGTTGTAACTCGAAAAGCTTTGGTGTTGCGTGTATGTCTAATCTTGTAGCCTCAAATGAGAATGCACAGGAGAGTTTTCTCTCGAAAGAATATGTAAGAATACCACGTTATAAGGAAATACAGTGTAGCAGAGTAAAGACAAATAAGAATGTATTGGAAACACGTTAAGTGAAGAAATAATGCATCGTACTAAATTAGCTTGTATCTCCTAAGCAACACATGGTAACTCGAAAGGATTTGGTGTGGCGTGTATGTCTAAACGTGGAGTCTCAAAAGAGAACTAACAGGAGAACTTACTTTTGTCAAAATTTGTCAGAAAACCATGTTTTAAGGAAATCCCGCATTGTGCGAAATAATCTTGTTTTTCATAAACAACACGTTGAAACTCGAAAAGCTTTGGTGTTGCCTGTATGTCTAAGTGTGTAGCCTCAAAAGGGAACGCACAGGATAGTTTTCTCTCGAAAGAATAAGTAAGAATACCACGTTATAAGGAAATACAGTGTTGCAGAATAAAGACAAATATGTACGTATTGGAAACACTTTATGAGAAGAATTGACGCATCTTACAAAATTAGCTTGTATCTCCTAAACAACACTTTGTAACTCGAAAAGATTTGGTGTGGCGTGTACGTCTAAACATGTAGCCTCAAAAGAGAACCCACAGGAGAATTTTCTTTCGTCAAATTTTTTCAGAAAACTACGTTTTAAGGAAATCCCGCATCGTGCGAAATCATCTTCTTTTTCCTAAACAACATATTGTAACTCGAAAATCTTTGGTGTTGCATGTATGTGTAAGCGTGGAGCCTCAAAAGAAAAGGCACAGGAGCGTTTTCTCTCGAAAGAATATGTAAAAATACCACGTTATAAGGAAATACAATTTTGCAGAGTAAAGACAAATAAGTACATAATGGAAACACTTTACGAGAAGAAATAACGCATCGTACAAAATTAACTTGTATCTCCTAAACAACACGTTGTAACTCGAAAAGATTTGGTGTGACGTGTATGTCTAAACGTGTAGCATCAAAAGAGAACCCACAGGAGAATTTTCTTTCATCAAAATTTATCAGAAACCACGTTTTAAGGAAATCTCGCATCGTGCAAAATTATCTTGTTTTTCCTAAACAACACGTTGTAACTTGAAAAGCTTTGTCGTTGCGTGTATGTCTAAGCATGTAGCCTCAAAAGAGAACACACAGGAGAGTTTTCCCTCAAAAGTATATGTAAGAATACCACGTTATAAGGAAATATAATTTTGCAGAGTAAAGACAAATAAGTACTTATTGGAAACACTTTATGAGGAGAAATAACGCATCATACAAAATTAGCTTGTATCTCGTAAACAACACGTTGTAACTCGTTAAGATTTGGTGTGACGTGTACGTCTAAACGTGTAGCCTCAAAAGAGAACCCACAGTAGAATTATCTTTCATCAAAATTTGTCAGAAAACCACGTTGTATGGAAATCTCGCATCTTGCGAAATTATCTTGTTTTTCCTAAACAACACGCTGTAACTCGAAATGCTTTGGCGTTGCGTGTATGTCTAAGCATGTAGCCCCCCCCAAAAAAAAACGCACAGGAGAGTTTTCCCTCGAAAGAATATGTAAGAATACCACGTTATAAGGAAATACAGTGTTGCAGAGTAAAGACAATTAAGTACATATTGGAAATACTTTACGAGAAGAAATAACGCATCGTACGAAATTAGCTTGTATCTCCTAAACAACACGTTGTAACTCGAAAAGATTTGGTGTGACGTGTACGTCTAAACATGTAGCCTCAAAAGAGAACCCACAGGAGAACTTTCTTCAGTCAAAATTTTTCAGAAAACCACGTTTTATGGAATCTCGCATCGTGCGAAATTATCTTGTTTTTCCTAAACAACACGCTGTAACTCGAAAAGCTTTGGCGTTGCGTGTATGTCTAAGCGTGTAGCCCAAAAAAAAAAAAAAACCCACAGGAGAGTTTTCCCTCGAAAGAATATGTAAGAATACCACGTTATAAGGAAATACAGTGTTGCAGAGTAAAGACAATTAAGTACATATTGGACACACTTTACAAGAAGAAATAACGCATCGAACAAAATTTGCTTGTATCTCCTAAACAACAAGTTGTAACTCGAAAAGATTTGGTGTGGCGTGTACGTCTAAACCTGTAGCCTCAATAGACAACGCACAGGAGAACTTTCTTTCGTCAAAATTTGTCAGAAAACCACGTTTTAAGGATATCCCGCATCGTGCAAAATTATCCTGTTTTTCCTAAACAACACGTTGTAACTCGAAAAGCTTTGGTGTTGCGTGTATGTCTAAGCGTGTAGCCTCTAAAGAGAACGCACCGGAGAGTTTTCTCTCGAAAGAACATGTAAGAATACAATGTTATAGGGAAATACAGTGTTGCAGAGTAAAGACAAATACGTAAATATTGGAAACACTTTACGAGAATAAATAATGCATCGTACAAAATTAGCTTGTATCTCCTAAACAACACGTGGTAATTCCAAAGGGTATGGTGTGGCGTGCACGTCTAAACGTGTAGCCTCAATAGAGAACCCACAGGAGAATTTTCTTTCGTCAAAATTTGTCAGAACACCAAGTTTTAAGAAAATCACGCATCGTGCGAAATTATCTTGTTTTTCATAAACAACACGTTGTAACTTGACAAGCTTTGGTGTTGCCTGTATGTCTAAGTGTGTAGCCTCAAAAGGGAACGCACAGGATAGTTTTCTCTCGAAAGAATGTGTAAGAATACCACGTTATAATGAAATACAGTGTTGCAGAGTAAAGACAAATACGTACGTATTGGAAACACTTTATGAGAAGAAATAAAGCATCGTACAAAATTAGCTTGTATCTCCTAAACAACACGTGGTAACTCGAAAGGATTAGGTGTGACGTGCACGTCGAAACGTGAAGCCTCAAAAGAGAACAAACAGAATAATTTTCGTTCGTCAAAATTTGTCAGAAAACCATGTTTTAAGGAAATCCGGCATCGTGCGAAATATCTTGTTTTTTATAAACAACACGTTGTAACTCAAAAAGCTTTGGTGTTGCCTGTATGTCTAAGTGTTTAGCCTCAAAAGGGAATGCACAGGATAGTTTTCTCTCGAAAGAATATGTAAGAATACCACGTTATAAGGAAATACAGTGTTGCAGAGTAAAGACAAATACGTACGTATTGGAAACACTTTACGAGAATTAACGCATTATAAAAAATTAGCTTGTATCTCCTAAACAACACAATGTAACTCGAAAAGATTTGGTGTGACGTGTACGTCTAAATATGTAGCCTCAAAAGTGAACCCACAGGAGAATTTTCTTTCGTCAAAATTTTTCAGAAAACCAGGTTTTTAGGAAATCCCGCATCATGCGAAATCATCTTCTTTTTCCTAAACAACACGTTGTAACTCGAAAAGCTTTGGTGTTGCGTGTTTGTCTAATCGTGTAGCCTCAAAAGAGAACACAAGGGAGAGTTTTCTCTCGAAAGAATATGTACGAATACCACGTTATAAGGAAATACAGTGTTGCAGAGTAAAGACAAATACGTACGTATTGGAAACACTTTACGAGAAGAAATAACGCATCGTACAATATTTGCTTGTGTCTCCTAAACAACACGTTGTAACTGAAAAATATTTGGTGTGGCTCGTACGTCTACACGTGTAGCCTCAAAAGAGAACCTACAGGAGAACTTTCTTTCGTCAAAATTTGTCAGAAAACCACGTTTTAAGGAAATCCCGCTTCGTGCAAAATTATCTTGTTTTTCCTAAACAACACGTTGTAACTCGAAAAGCTTTGGTGTTGCGTGTATGTCTGAGCATGTAGCCTCTAAAGAGAATGCACAGGAGAGTTTTCTCTCGAAAGAACATGTAAGAATACAACGTTATAAGGAAATACAGTGTTGCAGAGTAAAGACAAATACATATGTATTGGAACCACTTTACGAAAAGAAATAACGCATCATACAAAATTAGCTTGTATCTCTTAAACAACACGTTGTAACTCGAAAGGATTTGGTGTGGCGTGCACGTCTAAACGTGTAGCCTCAAAACAGAAGCCACAGGAGAATTTTCTTTCGTCAAAATTTGTCAGAAAATCACGTTTTAAGGAAATCCCGCATCGTACAAAATTATCTTGTTTTCCATAAACAACACGTTGTAACTCGAAAAGCTTTGGTGTTGCCTGTATGTCTAAGTGTGTAGCCTCAAAAGGGAACGCACAGGATAGTTTTCTCTCGAAGGAATATGTAAGAATACCACGTTATAAGGAAATATAATGCTGCAGTATAAAGACAAATATGTACTTATTGGAAACACTTTATGAGAAGAATTAACGCATCGTCAAAAATTAGCTTATATCTCCTAAACAACACGTTGTAATTCGAAAAGATTTGGTGTGGATCGTACCTCTACACGTGTAGCCTCAAAAGAGAACCCACAGGAGAACTTTCTTTCGTCAAAATTTTTCAGAAAACCACGTTTTATGGAAATCTCGCATCGTGCTAAATTATCTTGTTTTTCCTAAACAACACATTGTAACTCGAAAAGCTTTGGCGTTGCATGTTTGTCTAAGCGTGTCCCCTCAAAAGAGAACACACAGGAGAGTTTTCCCTCGAAATAATATGTAAGAATACCATGTTATAAGGAAATACAGTGTAGCAGATTAAAGACAAATAAGTACGTATTGGAAACACTTTACGAGAAGAAATAATGCTTCGTACAAAATTAGCTTGTATCTCCTAAACAACACGTGGTAACTTGAAAGGATTTGGTGTGGCGTGTACGTCTAAACGTGTAGCCTCAAAAGAGAACCCACAGGAGAATTTTCTTTATTCAAAATTTTTCAGAAAACCACATTTTAAGGAAATCCCGCATCGTGCAAAATCATCTTCTTTTTCCTAAACAACATGTTGTAACTCGAAAAGCTATGGTGTTGCGTGTATGTGTAAGCGTGGAGCCTCAAAAGAGAAGGCACAGGAGAGTTTTCACTCCAAAGAATATGTAAGAATACCACGTTATAAGGAAATACAATTTTGCAGAGTAAAGACAAATAAGTACATATTGGAAACACTTTACGAGAAGAAATAATGCATCTTACAAAATTAGCTTGTATCTCCTAAACAACATGTTGTAACTCGAAAGGATTTGGTGTGACGTGTACGTCTAAAAGTGTAGCCTCAAACGAGGACACACAGGAGAATTTTCTTTCATCAAAATTTGTCAGAAACCACGTTTTAAGGAAGTCTCGCATCGTGCGAAATTATCTTGTTTTTCCTAAACAACACGTTGTAACTCGAAAAGCTTTGGTGTTGGGTGTATGTCTACACGTGTAGCCTCAAAAGAGAACGCACAGGAGATTTTTCTCTCGAAAGAATATGTAAGAATACTACGTTATAAGGAAATACAGTGTTGCAGAGTAAAGACAACTACGTACGTATTGGAAACACTTTAAGAGAAGAAATATCGCATCCTAGAAAATTAGCTTGTATCTCCTAAACAACACGTAGTAACTCGAAAAGATTTGGTGTGGCTCGTACCTCTACACGTGCAGCCTCAATAGAGAACCCACAGGAGAACTTTGTTTCGTCAAAATTTTTCAGAAAACCACGTTTAATGGAAATCTCGTATCGTGCGAAATTATCTTGTTTTTCCTAAACAACACGTTGTGACTCCAAAAGCTTTGGCGTTGCGTGTTTGTCTAAGCGGGTAACCTCAAAAGAGAATGCACAGGATTGTTTTCCCTCGAAAGAATATGTAAGAATACCACGTTATAAGGAAATACAGTGTTGCAGAGTAAAGACAAATAAGTACGTATTGGAAACACTATATGAGAAGAAATAACGCATTGTACAATATTTGCTTGTATCTCCTAAACAACACGTTGTAACTCAAAAATATTTCGTGTGGCTCGTATGTCTACACGTTTAGCCTCAAAAGAGAACACACAGGAGATCTTTCTTTCTTCAAAATTTGTCAGAAAACCACGTTTTAAGGAAATCCCGCATCGTGCAAAATTATCTTGTTTTTCCTAAACAACACGTTGTAACTCGAAAAGCTTTGGTGTTGCGTGTATGTCTGAGCATGTAGCCTCTAAAGAGAATGCACAGGAGAGTTTTCTCTCGAAAGAACATGAAAGAATACAACGTTATAAGGAAATACAGTGTTGCAGAGTAAAGACAAATACGTACATATTGGAAACACTTTACGAGAAGAAATAACGCATCATACAAAATTATCTTGTTTTTCCTAAACAACACGTTGTAACTCGAAAGGATTTGGCTTTGGGTGTTTGTCTAAGCGTGTAGCCTCAAAAGAGAACGCACAGGAGAGTTTTTCCTCTAAATAATATGTAAGAATACCACGTTATAAGGAAATACAGTGTTGCAGAGTAAAGACAAATAAGTACGTATCGGAAACACTTTACAAGAAGAAATAACGCATCGTACAAAATTAGCTTGTATCTCCTAAACAACACGTGGTAACTCGAAAGGATTTGGTGTGGCATGTACGTCTAAATGTGTAGCCTCAAAAGAGAACCCACAGGAGAATTTTCTTACTTCAAAATTTTTCAGAACACCTCGTTTTAAGGAAATGCCACATCGTGCGAAATCATCTTGTTTTTCCTAAACAACATGTTGTAACTCGAAAAGCTTTGGTGTTGCGTGTATGTGTAAACGTGTAGCCTCAAAAGAGAAGGCACAGGAGAATTTTCTCTCGAAAGAATATGTAAGAATATCACGTTATAAGG